>NC_037681.1:83622845-83912097 GCF_003255815.1 Theropithecus gelada
TTTATTTAGGAAAATATAACACATTTTAATGTAGCAATTTGACACTGACTTTGTGAAAGTAGAGTAAGTTTCCTAGGTTCCAGTGGTTTTAGGGTTTTTAAAAATAGATGTCCATATATTGTTAAAATATTGTTAGAAATAATTACATTAGTCTTGTACCATGAACATTATAGGTTCATTCCAATATGTCTTAAAATCCTTAGTAGGATTATTAACCTATGTCTTGATTCTTTTCACTTATTTTTTCAAACTACTTAAGTACACAACCCCAATTTAGCTTGCTAAGGTAACCAAATTTTAGAACATTTCTTTGTACCAGTATGCAAATGTATTTACATAGGAATAAATCTAGGTTTCCTTAAAGAGGGCAACAGAATTGAAAACTGAGGCCACCAAATAAATGAAAGTTTCTCTAAATCCATTGGATAATAGAGGCAGTGTTAAGGCTAACCATAGTGTTGAACTAAACAGAGGGATTACTCCTGGGTTTTGCATCAGTTGTTTTCTGCCGGGTGGCCTCACTTGTCAAAAAAAAAAAAAAAAAAAAGTTTAACAGGCAAACATTCACATGGGCACATTGAGAAAAGAAGTTTGCTTAATTCCATCAAAGCTTAAAAAAATCAATCATTAATTTATTCTAACTACGATTGTTGGTCATTTGTGAAAAACATCTGGCCTTTAAGTCATAGGAACCTAAACACCAGTATAATGTGAACACTTGTGAAGAAGCTTCAAGTTTGGTTTAGTATAAAAAAGCTATGTTAGTGTGTGTGTAGCTTTAACCATACAACAGAATTTGTTTACCTATAATACTTAAACTCCACTTATTTTTTTTTTTTTTGGACTTTGACAGTATTATAAATCCAAGTGTAACGTGCTTTAAAAATTAGAAAATTGTTAATTTGCAGCTTTAAAAAGTTCAGCCTTTTTACATCTTTTTGTGGTTGTTTAACAGAATAACATTACAGCAATCTTGGTATTACAAGTCAAAAATAGTTTCTAATGAAGTCTAAATTCAAGATAGAAAATATATTTTAAACATAGTTTCAGGAGGGACATTCCCTATTTTCCATATGTCTAAGTAATTCCTAAAATATTTGTTTTAAAGCTGGACTTAAACACTCCTGACTGCTCTCTAATTTGATATAGCTAGTCAAAATGACTTTATTCAAGAAATTTTGGCAGGAGAATTCAGTGAAGGAGATAAATAATTTTGCAGCTATACTCATATTGCAAAGTATGGAACTAATTCAGTCATTATGACTGTGGTAACATCTGTTCTTTAGCTTTAAAGCTAGCAGTAGAAGAGCTCAATGTTGGGACACAGTTAAATATTAAGCTTTGTTAGTCAAGTTTCAAGTTCTAACAAAATATAAGTAGCCACATCATAGCCACAAAATGATATATAGTAGGTCTTCAGTTTTGTTGTTATTGTTTTTTTTTTTTTTTTAATGAACTTTTAAATCAAAGGCTAACCAAAGCTGTAGGGGGTGAAAATTAGAACCTAATTTAGAAGTAAAAGTTGCATCATTTTAATTTCATGCTCTAATATAATATGAACAGTTAATATGTAAAACTTGCCTTGATGATGACATACTACTTAATAGTGGTTTCCTGTCATACAAAGGAAATAAAATATGATATAACCAAATGCTACTGTGTCATATAGAAATGATCCATTCTCTTACTGTTAATCTACCTTCACCAGATTATTCATACACTATATCTCACTCACACTGCTCTTTAGCTTCCCCTAGGCTTTTAATAATTATAAATTAAGAAAGACTGTAGATACTTGTCATGAATTAGGTTTGATTCTAAGCAAAATATATAACAGCTAATAATAAAAAAGCACTTTTTTTGCAACGATTAAAAAATACTAATCTTTAGTTTAGACTTTTATTTCATTTATGCCATAAATATGTTATTGTAACAAAAGATAACCATGTTTCTAAAATGTACACTGAGTAAATCTCAAAATGTATATGCCATATGTAGAAATCTCTTATAAAATTTTGGCCCTCATTTCAGAGGCACTAATGTCCAAAGTACTGTTAGGATACTAGAGATGAGAGGAAAATCACTTAAAACAGCTTGTAAAATATAATGTTTGAAATGGTTCTTTTAGAATGTGCAGATTATCGCTTGCATAGAGACTCCTTCCAGCTCTCTGGGAAAATGAGCTGTTGACATTCTTTTGGGTCATCATTCAAGATACGAGGGCAACCACAAGGATTTAGCAGATAAATTCATCCCCAAAGACCTTTATCCATTTCATTGCAACTTGGAAACATTCTTGTTGAATAGTAGCATTAATGTAGCCTATTTAGCTCTTCAAAGTGAGTCTTATGTTTAAAAAAAGAAGAGAAAAAAATAAAAGAAAATTAAGAAGATGATGAAGAAAATCAAGCGAGTGGGGTAATAACTTATTTAAATCTTCTAAGAGGTATTTATTTACATAATTCTAAAACATGGACCATTTCTTTTCTGTACACAGTTTCAAAAATAGAGTTGGGTCTTATACAGTGAGCAATAAGCCTTTAAATTGTAGCTAAGTGAATCAGTCCTGTGTTACTTGTTAGTTGTTTATAACAAAGAGCAGAAAGTAAATTAATGATTTCATATTATATTCTGAAATGACTGGCAGCATTTATAAACAATTGAAAATAATCTAATTTAGGTTCTGACTATCTTTGGACTTTATGATTCAGGCAAAAGGAAAAGTCAGAGCTGTGATAAACATATTAAAGGTATGCATTAAGATTCACACACATATCCTTTCCTATAAAGGGTGAAAAAAACGTTTTGACTCAAACTGGAATGATACTATGTAGGGCTGAATGTGCATGAAAGTTTCCCACAATGCATTGTGCAAACCTAGGGCTAACAAATACCCTGCTGCTTTGAAACCCCCCCAAAAGACAAAGGCACAATGAAATAGAAAGCTTACCACCGGTAGCTTTCAAAACGACAAACTAGGCAAACTATACATCTCCACCACTCCAATTTTGTCAGAATGCTAATGAGCTTGCTCTGATCTTTACTCGGCTTCCC
This sequence comes from Theropithecus gelada, assembly GCF_003255815.1. Taxonomy (NCBI): domain Eukaryota; kingdom Metazoa; phylum Chordata; class Mammalia; order Primates; family Cercopithecidae; genus Theropithecus; species Theropithecus gelada. Next base: position 83,625,900 of record NC_037681.1, read on the forward strand.
GTGTTTTCTACATCTTCAAGGACCACATGGCGCTAGCAAAATAAAGACAACTAAATGAGAATTTCGAATGCTTTTTGTGTTAGGACCTGGTGCTTTTCAGTGGACGCACTCGTTGAATATTCTCAACTTAAAAGAGTACAACAGGGGGTTGGGTATGAACTTTTTAACAGGAGGAAATTTGAACAAAAGTAAATTAGTGAGATGAGGAAAATATGAGAAAAATTTCTGATTAATTTCCACTCCATAATATCAATGACACCTTCAGCCCCACTCATACTCTTCTAACAAGAGATGCTGATAAAAGATGAATGATTCTGTGTTGTTCACAGTGAATGTTTAGTGGTTTTTTAATAGCAGCATTCTACATAAAAGGCACCAGGAAGTACTCCGCATTAGCAGTTGAGATCACTAGTTAATAGGATGATGTCTTTTAGCTTTTGTCACAAGATTATTAGAAAGGATGGGTTTCTGTTCTCATCGTTGCATAGTTTGGAGTGCCTGTTGAGTACAAGTGCTAAAATACAGGTTTCTCAGTATTATTTCACATGTAAAGCAAAAAGCCTTTTAATGCAACACCTTTTTCCTTTTTACCAGGTGATTTTGTTATTGATCTCTAATCTGCCCCTTTAGCTGTATTAAATGCTTGAAGTGTTCTGCTTTTCCATGTAGCCTTGATGCTAGCTATTTGTGTCTATAAATTCATTAACATTAAAACAGGATCTGTATAGACTATTAGAGTTTATGAGTTAGAAAATGGAATATTACATACTTTTTTATAGTTTAGGGCATAAATAACAACATAAATTTAAGATTATCTGCATAAATGTTATAAAAGTAAGTTCTTTGATAATATGTTTTTATGAGATTTTAATTATTTATAAGTAACGTATTTTTCACAATCTTTCTTTAGCAATCACTGAACACTTACTAGGAGAATAAGAGTAGTCAACTCTGTTTCTCACCATATCCATCCATACCTAGAAAGAAGAAAAAACCAAAACTGGGTGCATTTTTATATATAAAGATATGTGAACGCAGCTGGGCACAGTGGCTCACGCCTGTAATCCCAGTACTTTGGGAGGCCGAAGCGGGCGGATCACCTGAGGTTGGGAGTTCAAGACCAGCCTGACCAACATGGATAAACCCCGTCTCTACTAAAGATGCAAAAATTAGCCGAGTGTGGTGGTGCATGCCTGTAATCCCAGCTATTCAGGAGGCTGAGGCAGGAGAATCGCTTGAGCCCAGGAGGTGGAGGTTGCAGAGAGCCGAGATTGTGCCATTGCACTCCAGTCTGGGCGACAAGAGTGAAACTCCATCTCAAAAAAAAAAAAAAAAAGATATTTGAGCTTAGAGTTAAATTGATTCTGTACAACTAATAAATAACCAGGAAAGGAAGAAAAAGATGTTTGATATAATAACACTTTTCAAATTTTATATGAAGAAAAATTTTGCCAGTGTTTCTCACATTTAACACATATATCTGATGTTTCTATATACTGTTCTTTAAATGTTCTGTTATCCTGAAAAATCATATTTTTGTACATTGTACTTGGTTCACATGACTTAAATATTGCCTCTTAAGATATTGTAATTTATACACCCTTCTAGCAAAATGGAGGTTAAACATCCTATATTAATAGGAGTAACTTGGACAACCGTAGTTAATAAAGTCAGGAAAAAGTAAACTATCTTCTAAATATAACAACAGTTTTAAAAAATATGCTAGTTCTTTACTTTTTATTATTTAGTGTGCTATTTCTATGTTCCTCATAAGTATGGATTGTGTGGGAATTAGGATTCGTGTAATAACATGTCTCCATTTTGTAGAGTTCTTGAGTTTTTGTGGTTTTGTCTTTGTTTGTTTGTTTGTTTGTTTTTTTGTTTAGAGACAGGGTCTTGCTATGTTGCCCAGGCTGCACTGGACCTCCTGGGTTCAAGCAATTCTCTTGCCTCAACCTCCCAAGTAGCTGGGACTACAGGCAAGTGCCACCCTGCTTGGCTAGAGATTCTGTTTTAATAGATATTATTATGTCTATTTTCATACAAATTATAATGAGAAAAGAGACCATGTCATTTAAAATTATATATTTTATTAATGATTGTATATATTAATGATTATGTATATTAAGTATTATATATATTAAACTAAGTGAGATATCTATTTTGGCATTTTAATTACAGAACTGAAAAAAATTTAAAAAGTGAAGATTTGTCATTAAAAATTGTTTTCTAATATGATATACCATGATAGAATAGAAAATAAAGTTCTCTAGGTTATTAAATTTGAATAACCAGTTGACATCTACTCATATAAAATATCAGATGGACAGACAAGGCTTTAATATTTCCTCTGCAAAGGAACTTTTCATAAACAGAAACAAAATAAATGAGGGAATTTGATGTTATAAAGCAAATAAAATGATTACTAAGGTTCTGAAGTAGCATAGAGTTACCGTATTCTTCTCTACTACAATTTATAGAGCATCGAATCTGTAATAATAAAGAAACCAGAAAAAATGATACTTTATATCTGAAAATTTTCTACAAAGTGAGTTTTTAACACAATTTTTAGAGGCAATAAGCCACGTCTGTTGATAGACTCTAAGAGTTGATAGTATTGTTCCTTTCTGGTAGCAAAATGCTGACATGATTTTGATAAATGTGGTGTTATAGGTCTCTTTTGTATATATGTGTTTTTAACTGTGTCAAGATTTTAGTTACTTTATGTTACCTAACTCCAAGAATGCAAAATAATACAGCATCATTTTCTAATTACAAGAAGTGATAAAACTTCATGCAATTATATGGATTTTCTTGTTTGTTTGTTTTTCTGTGTTGAGGGGTTGGGGGAATGGAATCTCGCTCTTGTTGCCCAGGCTGGAGTGCAATGGCGTCATCTTGCTCACAGCAACCTCCGCCTCCCAGGTTCAAGTGATTCTCCCGCCTCAGTCCCCCAAGTACCTGGGATTACAGGTACCCGCCACCACACCCGGCTAATTTTTGTATTTTTAGTAGAGATGGGGTTTTGCCATGTTGGCCAAGCTGGTCTCGAACTCCTGAGCTCAGGTGATCCACCCACCTCAGCCTCCCAAAGTGCTGGGATTACAGTTGTGAGCCACCGCGCCCAGCCTGCAATTATGTTTTAATTCAATATGCAGAAGGTAAAAAAGCATATAAGAACATGTCAAACAATTGATTCTGTCACATGTTGATGTAATCACAACCAGGTAGAAGAACTCCAAGGCCCAGCTCTCCATGGTCTTCGTGTGAACCATTGCTGCTATGCTCCTGTCCATTAGGACCCAGGGCCCAGAGGTCTTTTACTGTTATTAGCATAACTACAGGAGAGGCTGTTCTTCAATACTTAATCCATATCATACCTTCATCTGAAAACATGGACTTATCCCTTGCAGCAGTGAGGTGAGACCCTGGCTGGGGGAATGATACCTGCTTACTAACTCATCTTCACAGCTGGGACCCTCAGTTTCTACACTAATAGAATGAGGACACTATGGCTTTAGAAATAAAAATTGGGAGAAAGAACCTAACTTTAATTCCCATAAAGGATGAAATTTGTTTTCATTCTTTCATGTCTTGTGATAGAGATGGGGTTTCACCATGTTGGCCAGGCTGGTCTTGAACTCCCGACCTTCAGTGACCTACCCGCCTTGGCCTCCCAAAGTGCTGGGATTACAGGCATGAGCCACCGTCCCCGGCCCAGCCAATATACTTGGATCCCTCATTATGCCTGAGGTTTTGATCCTTGATATGCTTATACTGAATGTAGAAACTTAATCCTGGTTAGTGAACCTAATTAGTTTACATATGGTACACTAAGTCAAAGTTGATATAGTATGGCAGCTAAGAGAATTGTGAGAATTGAATTAGATACTTTATATCAAGCATTTACAACCAAACACTTGGAGTATAACATTTTCAACCAAGTACTTGGTATTTGCAACCAAGCCCTTGGAGCTCAATAAATGTTAGCTATTACTATTTATATGATCTTCTTAATACTTAAATTTGTCAAGGTCTCCTTTGAAATAAAAGGTGAAAAACACCAATATGCAGGAAATTTTACCCACCATCAGCAAGCACTAAAAAAAGCTATAATGAATTAATATTGTTCTCTTCTCATATTTCTACATTTTATTTATTATTCTGTATTACATATGTAGTATAGAGGCATTTGATTATTGGGAATAATCAATAATGAACAGACATATAGTTTAAAGAAAATAGTAACTTTTGTTTTAAAAGAAGAGTTTAGGGGGCTGAGTGTGGTGGTACCCACCTGTAATCCCAGAACTTTGGGAGGCTTAGGCAGGAGGATTGCTTGAAGCCAAGAGTTGAAGACAAGCCTGGGCAACAAAGCGAGACCTTGTCTCTACAAAAACTAAAAACTTTAGCTGGTTGTGGTGGCACATGACTGTAGTTCCCAGCTACTCAAGAGGCTGAGGCAGGAGAATTGCTTGAGCCCAAGAGTTTGCAGCTACAGTGAGCTATGATTGCGCTCCAGCCTGAGCAACAGAATGAGACCTTGTCTCTAAAATTGAAATAAAATAAATAAAAGGAGAGTTTATATTTAAGGTGCTTATAGTGCTTTTGTTTTTTACTTTTTATACTTTCGATTTTAAAAACTGGTAATATAATTCTTGTCTTTCTACAGTTTTTTTCTGTGGTTACAAGGAAAATTAAAATATACTTTCAGGTTTTCTTTATTCTCACAATTTGTTCAGCTAATTCAAACTTCTTTTGCCATCTGTATTTCATTATTTAGACCATTTAAGAAGGAAAATACAAATTATATATAGAAGCACTAGCACTTAATTGTTGAATCATTCTGGTTCACGCGATGGGTTCTGGATCACAGGATTTCTAGAAAGGAACCTTGCTGATTCAGAAATGCAGAGAGCTTCCTAAGGTTCTCATTTCTAACATTTATTTTTTCTCTCATTGGCACTCACTGAATGCCCCAACTTTTTACTATGTACAGTATTAAGTTGACTTCCTCATCTGCTGACTCATGTTTATTCATTTATCCAGAAAAACAAATGTATACAGTTTCTACCCGTGATATTTAGAAAGTATTTTCCACTACTAGAAATTTTGAATTGGAAATGTAAAGTATAATTTTTGAACCTAAAGAATTAACACATCACCATAATTTTCAATTTGGAACATGTCTGTTGCCTGAAGTGAGGAACATCCTTATTCTAGATTGCAATAAAATTTTTTAACATTTAAAAAAGTAGAAATTCCAGGAAAATGTGTTTTTTCTCAACAACTATCTATGAAACAAAATTTAGGCATTTGAACTGACTTGGCAGCGACATGTTTTTCTTGTGAATGTGAAATTAAATTTGTGTAATGTCATGCCAATGCTAAAATAACATGTTATACATGGAATATCACCCTTTCTTTTTTTAAGAAAAATTAATCTCAGTGACTTCTTTGTGAAAGGGCCAAGACGGTGATTGTCAAACTTGTATATCCATTAAAAAAATGCCTGAGAAATTTGTTAAAAACACAGATTCCCAAGCCCTACTGAGAAGATTTTGATTCACTGGACCCGGTATGGAGCCAGTCTTCTAGGCAATTCTAATACAGGTGATCCACAGACCACATTTGAGAAACAGAGTGAAGATGTGCTAAACTCATAGTGTTACAAGCGCTAAGATAAGCAGCACAGCATAGAGATTTAAGAGCATAGACTTTAAAATCAGTAAGATCCCAACTAGAATCTGGGTGTTCTTAGACAACTTAACCTCTCTGAGCCTCTATTTGATCAGATGTTTTAAAAAAGAAAAAGACAGCAGTGGCTCAGGTCTGTAATCCCAGCACTGGGAGGCCGAGGTGGGCAGATCATGAGGTCAGGAGTTTGAGACCAGCTTGGCCAATATGGTGAAACCCCATCTCTACTAAAATTACAAAAATTAGCCGGGTGTGGTGGCACACACCCGTAGTCCCAGCTACTCGGGAGGCTGAGGCAGAAGAATCACCTGAATCCGAAAGGTGGAGGTTGCAATGAGCTGAGATCACACCATTGCACTCCAGCCTGGGCAACAGAGTGAGACTCCATCTCAAAACAAGAAAAAGAGGGGAGGGGAGGGAGGGGGGGAAGGAAGGAAGGAAAGAAAGAAGGAAGGAAGGAAAGGAAGGAAGGAAAGAAGGGAAGGAAGGAAGGAAAGAAGGGAAGGAAGGAAGGGAAAGAAGGAAGGAAAGAAGGGAAGGAAGGAAGGAAAGGGAAGGAAGGAAGGAAAGAAGGGAGGGAGGGCGGGGGGAAGGAAGGAAAGGAAGGAAGGAAGGAAAAAAGAAGGCTGCGCCGGGCGCGGTGGCTCATGCCTGTAATTCTAGCACTTTGGGAGGCTGAGGCAGGCGGATTGGCTGAGGTCAGGAGTTGGAGACCAGCCTGGACAACATGGTGAAACCCTGTCTCTACTAAAAGTACAAAAATTAAGGCCAGGTGAGGTGGCTCATGCCTGTAATTTGAGCACTTTGGGAGGTGGAGGCAAGCGGATCTGGAGGTCAGGAGTTTGAGACCAGCCTGGCCAACATGGTGAAACCCCATCTGTACTAAAAATACAAAAAATTAGCCCGGTGTGTTGGCAGGTGCCTGTAATCCCAGCTACTTGAGAGGCTGAGTCAGGAGAATCACTTGAACCCGGGTGGTGGAGGTTGCAGTGAGTCGAGATCGTGCCACTGCACTTCAGCCTGTGCAACAGAGTGAGACTGTCTCAAAAAAAAAAAAAAAAAGTTAGCTGGATGTGGTGTCAGGCACCTGTAATCGCAGCTACTTGGGAGGCTGAGTCAGAATCACTTGAACCCAGGAGGTGGAGGTTGCAGTGAACTGAGATTGTACCACTGCACTCAAGCCTGCACAACAGAATGAGACTCCATCTCAAAAAAAAGAAAAGAAAAAGACTGATAATACTTACTTCAGAAAGTTATGAGTACTTAGCACAGAGCTTGGCAGAGAGTGAGCACTCAATAAAATAGTAGATACTGCTATCAGTTAGAGTAGTTTAATTATTTATTATTGTTTCTGCCTTTTTTTTCTTTTTTTTTTTGAGATGGAGTCTTGCTCAGTCGCCTCAGCTGGAGTGCAGTGGCGCGATGTTGGCTCACTGCAACATCTGCCTCCCAGGTTTGAGCCATTCTCTTGCCTCAGCCTCCTGAGTAGCTGGGATTACAAACACGTGTCACCACGCCCAGCTAATTTTTGTATTTTTAGTAGAGACGGGTTTCACCATGTTGGCCAGGATAGTCTTGAACTTCTGATCTCAGATGGTCCACCCGCCTTGGCCTCCCAAAGTGCTGGGATTACAGGTGTGAGCCACTGTGCCTGGCCTCTTTTTTTTTTTTTTTTTTTTTAGACAGGGTCTCGCTATGTTGCCCAAGCTGTTCTCAAACTCCTGGACTCAAGTGATCCTCCCACCTCAGCCTTCCAAGTAGCTGGGATCACATGCACCACCACAGCCAGCTGTTTCTACATTTACTTTAAATTTTCCTTAGCTTCTAATATACACATCTTGTTCTATCATAACTCTCCTCTTCTCTGCAACTCACACATGCACACTTATACTCTCTCTGTCTCTCCTTCTGTCTCTCCCCCAGCCCCCCAGAAAAGCCAAAAGTACTGGTTTAGGAATTTGACATAAGGCTGGAGAATTATTTTTGTTGTTATTGTGTTGTTTTTCAACCCTTAGGTTATATGTGAAAAGTAACTTTGATGAAAATTTGTGTGAATGCCATAATTTTCACAGATAAATTAGTAACTAGGAGGAAGCCTGAGGAATTGTGCTAGTCCCTTTATCTGAATTCCTACACTTATTATATGAGTGTTAGGCACTTACAGAAACAAACTGAACTTAGACATTGTATTTTGAGAGATGTATTTTAGGACATCAGGTAGGAGTCAACTTTATAAATGCATTTATCTTCCTCTGTTTCATCCTGACTTCATCCCCTAAAATTAGCCAACATTTCACAATTTGTTTTGACAAAGAATAACATCAGAGATGGGTAAGTATGTGTGAGTCCCAAACCAAAATCAAGGTAGTTTATGGAAGGGTGCAAGCTCTGTTTCAACACCTTTCTCCCAGTTTCCCCAAACGGAAACTTTTTTTTTTTTTTTAAATGGAGTCTCGTACTGTCGCCCGGGCTAGAGTGCAGTGGCTCGATCTCAGCTCACTACGACCTCTGCCTCCCAGGTTCAAGCGATTCTCCTGCCTCAGCCTCCCTAGTGCAGGCACCTGCCACAGGCGTTCAAAACATTTGTATTTAAAAATACGGATGCTAATGTATAGAAACAACTGGATGCATTACTGACCCTTGTTAGGTCCTTCATCTTGGAGACAGAACTGTCCAAGTGAATAGTCATGAACCTTACTTTCGTTGTTATGCAGGCTTACAAAGCTGTGCTTTCGAATCATTGGCCATTCTATTGTGGAAACATTGCCAGTTCCTCCTCTCCTCCTTCCTCCTTCCTCTTTCCTCCTTCCTCCTTCCTCCTCCCTCCTCCTCCTCCTCCTCCTCCTCCTCCTCCTTTTTCTTTTTGACAGAATCTTGCTCTGTCACACAGGCTGGAGTGCAATGGCGCGATCTCAGCTCACTGCAACCTCTGCCTCCCAGGTTCAAGAGATTGATTCAGTCGCTTGATTCAATCTCTTGCCTCAGCCTCCAGAGTAGCTGGGACTACAGATGTGCGCCACCATGCTCAGCTTATTTTTGTGTTTTTAGTAGAGATGGGTTTTCACCATGTTAGCCAGGCTGATCTCGAACTCCTGACCTCAGGTGATCCGCCTGCCTCTGCCTCCCAAAGTGCTGGGATCACAGACATGAGCCACCGCACCTGGTCGACATTGCCAGTTCTTCTAGTGGATGGTAGATTATTAAGTCTTTCTTTTAGTTACTCATTATGTTTTTAACACTTTTCATAGGCCTCTAGGTGGGTTGCATAAGAAAACTGAACATATATAGTCATTGTATCTGTTCCCTATCCCCACTTGTCACTTCTGAGCTGGAATGTGAAAAGTATTCATGCACTCAAAGGAGCTGTCTCATCAGGAAAAGTTTACAGTGTAAGTTAAAGAAAAACCTGTTGAGTTGATATCTATTTTTTTAAAAACATTAGAGGCCGGGCTCAGTGGCTCACGCCTGTAATCCTAGCGTTTTGGGAGGCTGAGGCAGGCAGATCACCTGAGGTCTGGAGTTCGAGACCAGCCTGGCCAATATGTCAGAACCCCATCTCTACTAAATATTCAATAATTAGCTGGGTGTGGTGGTGTGCACCTGTAATCCCAGCTACTGAGGAGGCTGAGGCAAGAGAATCGCTGGAACCCTGGGCGGTGAAGGCTGCAGTGAGCCGAGATGACACCACTGCACTCCAGCCTGGACGACATAGCAAGACTGTGTATCAAATAATAATAATAATAATAATACATTTGATATTTTTAGATGCTTAATATTACTAATTAATGTTTGTAATGTTTGCTGAATAGTTTAGTTTTCTGTAAAGGTTTTTTGTTTTAATGGAATTTGAAGGAATTTTTAGAGAAACAAAGATTAATCAAAATAGTGTGATTACTTTTACAGCTGTGCAGCTTTACAGGATAAGATTTGATACAAATATATATACATAAACAGTTATTTTCCTAAGGAAAGACAGTGGACTTTACCTGTAAAAATGAGTGTATGTAAGTTAGTTTTATCCTCTGTGTTTAAACTAGTGACATTGATACATGAATTCACAGTATACAGAGCTGCAACCATCTGACTTGTCAGTGTCCCTTGTACTTACTGACTGGTTGTAGACTGCTCTTCTACTCTTTACCTACCCCAAAGCCACCCAATCCCATGCCCCCAGTGCCAGTTCACTCTGAATTAATAGCACCACTTGGTGGCCAAAACTAGGAATTGTGTCAAGCACTAACATTTCTTCCCTACTAGCATGTTGTCCTCCACATTAGACATTTCTGAACTGGAATCTGACAGATCTCTTCATGGCTATATCTGTTGTGCTTTTGAAGGATCTAGCTCCATAAGGAAAGTTAAAAATATAAGTCAAGGAAGACATTTAGACTGATATAATTGTCTATTTTAAAAATGAGTTTATTACAAATTTTAGTGCTTTAAAAAATTAGAGATAGTTTTATATTTCAGGTGTAAAAATTTTCTAAAGAAATGAATTATTAAAATAGTCATAAACATTTTCTTATGAGAACAAAATTAGAGGGAGACAAGGCTAGGTCTGGTGGTTCATACCTGTAATCCAGCACTTTGGGAGGCCAAAGTGGGAGGATCAGCCAGGCACGGTGGCTCATGCCTGTAATCCCAACACTTTGGGAGGCTGAGGTGGGCGGATCACGCGGTCAGGAGTTCGAGACCAGCTTGGCAAACATGGTGAAACCCCGTCTCTACTAAAAATACAAAAATTAGCCGGGCGTGGTGGTGGGTGCCTGTAATCCCAGCTACTTGGGAGGCTGAGGCACAAGAATCACTTGAACTCGGAAGGTGAAGATTGCAGTGAGCCAAGACTGAGCCATTGCACTGCAGCCTGGATGACAAGAGTGAGATTCCATCTCAAAAAGAACAAAAAACAAACAAAAATGGGAAGATCACTTGAGCCTAGGTGTTCAAGACCAGCTGGGCAACATAGCAAGACCCTGTCTCTACAAATAATTTGAAAATGAGCTGAGCATGGTGGCATGTGCCTGCGGTCCCAAACTACTCAGGAACCTGAGGCAGGAGGATTGCCTGAACCCAGGACATCAAGGCTATAGTGAGCTGTGATGATGCCACTGTATATCTGCCTTGGCAACACTTAGCAAGACCCTGTCTCAAAAAAAAAAAAAAAAAAAAAAAAATTAGATGGAGTCAGAATTTAACACTTTTAAGACCATTTGTTTTTACTCAAATGCTTATTTTGAATTAGTTATACTGAACATTACTATTCAAAAGTAGAATACTGGTTGGGCATGGTGGTTCATACCTGTAATCCCAATGCTTTGGAAGGCTGAGGTAGGAGGATTGCTTGAGCCTAGCCTGGGCAACAGAGTGAAACCCCATATCTACAAAAGTTTAAAAATTAGCCAGTCATGGTGGTGTGCGCCTGTAGTCTCAGCTGCTCAGGAGGCTGAGGCAGGAGGATTGCTTGAGCCCAGGAGTTCAAGGTTACAATGAGCTATGATCACTCTCCTGTATTCTAGCCTGGGCAACAGAGCAAGATCTACTCTGGGAAAAATAAAAAAGTAGAATATCATTCTAGAAAAAAGTACTAAATATTCATAAAGCCCACAAAGTTTGGTTTTAGATAATGGAATTTTATTAAAAGATTAGTTTTCATCATTTATAGATGATAAACATGATTTCTTTAAAATCATCCTACAAAATTATTAGTGTAGATTAGGTAGATATTTTGCTAAACTCTGAAATATGTAATTTGATTTGATGGCAACGATATGGGAAATGAAAATGAAGTACTCTGTCAACAGGTGTGTTGTGAGGACCAAACAGATTTTGGACAGGGTTTTGATCTGTCACCCAAGCTGGATTACAGTCATAGTTCACTGCAGCCTCCATCTCTCGGGCTCAGGCAATCCTTTCACCTCAGGCTCTGAGAGGCTGGTACTACAGGTACACACCACCATACCCAGCTAACTAACTTTTTTGATTTTTTAGTAGAGACAAAGCCTCGCTATGTTCAGGCTGGTCTTGAACTCCTGAGTTTAAATGATCCTGTCACTTCGGCCTCCCAAAGTGCTAGGATTATAGGCGTGAGGCTCTGGCCCTTTTTAAATGGGCTGTAGCTTTGGAGAGAAGGGAAAGGACATTACAACACAAGGACAAAGCTAACTGCTTGAGATTGGCCCATAAGATTTATGCCAAAATCTGAGATGAACTCTTGGGATGCCATGATATTCTTCACTCTACAGGGTATTTTAAAATTTATATCATGATAAAAGGGCAACTGAACATATCCTGGGGATTAAGTTGAAGATAAGTATGAAAATAACCTATTCCTTGGGAATTTTAGAGATTCTGGGAGTCACACATTAGGTTTCCTCTAGACTTCTAACTGAACAAAATGGCAATTAGCACAAGAATCTTTGGAATAGACTTAACAGAACATGTGTAACCTTGGAAAGGGGAATGTCTCATGGAGGGTTTGCAATTGAGTAGCTGCTTTAAGAAAATAAAAAAAGTTTGTATTGGGTAGTTGATGGGTTTAGAGCACTGAGGGGATTTAAAAAGGTAGAATGATGTAAGGATGCATTTTGGTTGATTGGTTCAGTAAAATGAATATGTAAAGACATTAGAAATATGCTCAATGAAACTAACAACTTCAGACTTGCACTAAGTTGCCCAACATATTTACTTCTGTGGATGGTCCTTTCTAATGCTTGCACAGACAGTCAGCAAAACTCTGACACTCTGCTGGGAGGAAATCACCATGCCTTGCTCTATCAATAATTCTAGGAGTCAAGGGAGGACACTCAAGTTTGAGTAATGAAGATGGCTCTCTACCTTGTGTGTATGTGTGTGTGTGTGTGTGTGTGTATAGAGAGAGAGCAAGAGAAAGAAACAATAATAGCAATATTTTATTACTTATATGGCATTTATTTACCGTGAGCCTGGCACTATTCTAAGTGCTTTACATATTTGAATTCATTTAATTTTCACAAAACTCTATGAAGTAGTACCATTGTTTCCATTTTACAGATGAGGAAACTGAGTCTTAGGGAGAATAAATAACCTATACAAGTTCCTGTAGCTTTTAAAGAGCATAGCTGGACTTGAATGTATCCTTGATAATCCAGGGCTAGGCAGAGTACTCTTGCTTGACCGTTTTCATTGAATGGTCATTTCCATTGCCTCAAATGGAATCACAGGTAACTTGTAGTTACCCAAGAAGTGAACAGGTCTCTTCTAGGCATCCCATTTCTGTAAGATATCATATACCAACCTATAATTCAAGGATCTTATGGACATGTTTGCATAGGAAGAAAGGCTGACTCCTCTTATGAAGAATGGTATGCTGCTCTGACATCATTGCTAAGTCCCAATGGCTTACACATGGGAAGACTAAATGAAATCCCCTCTGTTACAGATGAACTAAGTGAACAGCATGAGGGTTTTCTTGTTTATCAGAGTTTTGAAAGTTTTTTTGTGTTCATTTGTTTATCAGAGCCCTCTGAAGGCTTTGTCAAGGTTGGCCTGAATTCTAAATAAAGAGTCTGTTCTGGTAAGACTGATTACTTATGAGTCCTTAAGTGTCAAGTGGGTGGCTAAGAGTGGTGGCTCACAAGAGAACCTGGCTGCATTTGAGGCCTGGTTCCACCACTAACTAGCTATATGACTTGAGGTAAATTATATAACCTCATTAAACAGTTGATGCTATTATCATCATCATCATCACCATTATTATTCCCAGCCTATACGAAACTTACTGGTTATCAGTGATCTGATAAAGGGAATACATGACAGTCTCTTTGAGACACTGTTGTTCTCAACTTCAGGAAATGGCACTACAGACCCAAGTTCATTATGAGTGTATTCTAGTGAAGATAATGTGTAGCCAAGTGAAGAGAATGGTTCTCCAGAGAACCATTGAGGGGTACTGGATGTGGTATTATAGTGTTGAAACCCACACTAATCACCTGGTCTGGTCTAGAAGAACAGCATTTATTGCATTTGATTTCAAGGTGTTGTGTAATTGTTGAAATCCTGTTCAAGTTAGAAAGCTGCTGGAGAAGGATCTACACCGTCCTGCTTTGCTTAGGCTTCTGTGGTTTGAGAACAAATGTGGATGCGGGCTACAAGTGGGGAGGCATAATTCCCATCAGCTCTCCTTTATAGACATTTAGGAAGGTGCCTATGAGGACATTATGTTAAGTGAAATAGGGCTGGCACAGCAAGACAAATATCATGTGACCTCACTTATATTTATAATATAAAAAGATTGAACTCATAGACGTAGAGGCCACAATGGTGGTTAGCAGGAGCTAAGATGGTAGGGGAGGTAGGGGTAAGGTCAGGGAAGATGTTGGTGAAAGGATACAAAATTTCAGTTCAATAGGAGGAATAAGTTCACCAAATCTATTGTACAACGTGGTGAGTATATGTTTCTGTTTGTTTGTCTGTTTTACAGTGACAAGATCTCGCTATGTTGCCCATGCTGGCCTTGAACTCTTGGGCTCAAGCAATCCTCCTGTTTTGGCCTCTGAAAGTGCTGGGATTACAAGCATGAGCCACCACACCTGGCCTTTAATAGTGTATTATACTTGAAAATTGCTAAGAGAGTTGATTTTAAGTGTTCTTACCACACAAAAAGATAAATATATGATGTAATCCATATGTTAATTATCATAGTTTAGACATTCCACAATGTTTACCTATTTCAAAACATGTACATGATAAATATATACACTTATTGTCAATTAAATAAGTAGATGAGAAGGTACATAGGAAGGATATATCGCAGTGTTACCTGGTTATCTGAACCCAAGCATGATCAAACCAGGTATAGAGTGGAAAAGAAACTTACTGTGCAGGCAGCTAGTTGAGGGTTGAACTCATCCCTTATTGGAAACTGGAGGATCTGGAGACACCCTGGGTATGATATTTTAAGGACTTTTAAAGACTTTTTTTTTTAATTTTTTAAGAGTTTCGGTCTTGCTATGTTCCACAGGTTGGCCTTGAATTTCTAGGCTTGAGTGATCCTCCCATCTCAGGCTCCTGAGTACCTGATACTATAGGCATGCTCCACCACCCCCAGCCAATTTGTAGAGACTTTAAGCAACACTGGAGCAGGTTACCTACAAGAGTAGTTGTCCGACTGCATAATACATCTTTGGAGAAACCCTTTATTAGGAAGGAGCCTGTCTGGAACACATTTAAAGCCTATCTGTCTGAGTTTGTATTTCTATATTTTAAAAATTATATATATTTAATTTTCCATACTTTCAGTAGAATCTAATCACAGTCTCATCTGGCATTTAGTAAATGAGCTATTTCATCTACACTGACAATTTCATAAGCTGATTTTAAAGGTGCTGTGCTTTTAACATCAAAATATCTTCCTATAAAAATGGTGAAAACTTACTTTCCCACTGAAGCTTTTTGCTTTGTAAATTTTTGATATTCTGTTGTTGTCATTCTTTTCTTCAAATTATATCAATTTGTACTTCATATTGTAATTTTCACTTTTTAAACTTTATGTTCATAACCAGCAAACTTGTAGATGTGTTCCATTAGTCCATAATTTTCAATCTTAAAGTGTACCTTTTTTATTTTTTGATATTAAGCAGTATTCCACTATCTACTTTTTTTTAAGTCTCTAAAACCCACTGTGAATAACTAGACTATCATTACTTGGAGCACAGCCACACTGTTGTGTTACCATAGCTATGGCTACCTTTTGTAGGCAGCAGTGACACTGCTGACCCAGTAGGGTATCTGCTTTGTTTTTCCAGCTGCAGAGATGGGTTTGTACTGATTCACCCACATTTTTCACCTATCCTGCATATGACCAATGGAACACTAACTATAGACTTCGTTATGGTAGCCAAGATTAAAAATACAATTTGTGTCCATGAAATTGTTTACAGATTTACCCTTGTTCTAGCTATCCCTGTTTATATGTCTATCTCCATACTAGACTATGCGGCCTTTGAGGGCAGGGACCACATCTTGGTTATCTTGTATCTCCAGTTCCTGCCTCAGGGCTATATACACCATCATCACCCCCTTCGTTATTATCATCATAGCTTGTAGTCTTGGGTTCTGCACTAAGTACTTTACGTGGATTTTCTCAATTCTTACAATTGTGAAGTAAGTAATACCGTTATCCATACAGAGGTGAAGAAACTGAGGTTTAGAGAGTTTCAATAATTAGTCTGAGATCAAGGGGCTCAATTTTTTACAAAAAGCTAAACTGAACAAAAGCTGTATTGTTTTTTGTTTTTGAGATGAAGTCTTGCTCTGTCACCCAGGCTAGAGTGCAGTGATGCAGTCTCGGCTCACAACCTTCACCTCCCAGGTTCAAGTAATTCTTCTGCCTCAGCCTCCTGAGTAACTGGGATTACAGTGGCTCACACCTGTAATCCTAGCACTTTGGAAGGCTGAGGTGGGCAGATCATTTGAAGCCAGCAGTTTGAGACCAGCCTGGCCACCAGGGTGAAACCCTGTGTCTACTGAAAATACAAAAATCAGCCAGGTGTGGTGGCGCACACCTGTGATCCCAGCAACACGAGAGGCTGAGGCAAAAGAATTGTTTGAACCCTGGAAGTGGAGGTTGCAGTGAGCCGAGATCGTGTCACTGCACTTCAGCCTGAGTGACAGAGCAAGACCCTGTCTCAAAACAAAAAACAAAAAAAACCTAAACTATAAGTAAATATAAATAATTTTATCAGTTATAATTTTTCCCGTAATGACTACTTTGATGCTTTTTTGTTTATTTTTGCCCTAACTTTGTGTTTAGTGTTACCTTTTGAGAAATCCAATGCTGACCTTCAGTATAAAAAATATCAGTTCAAGCATTAGGAGATATACCTAATGTAAATGACGAGTTAATGGGTGCAGCACACCAATATGGCACATGTATACATATGTAACAAACCTGCACATTGTGCACATGTACCCTAGAACTTAAAGTATAATTAAAAATAAATAAATTAATTAAAAGAAATAAATTATTTAAAAAAAAAAAAAAAGGTCAGTTCAGGCCGGGCGTGGTGCCTCATGCCTATAATCCCAGCACTTTTTGGGAGACCCACGTGGGTGGATTACGAGGTCAGGAGATCGAGACCATCCTGGCTAACACGGTGAAACCCTGTCACTACTAAAAATACAAAAAATTAGCTGGACGTGATGGCAGGCACCTGTAGTCCCAGCTACTTGGAGGCTGAGGCAAGAGAATTGTTTGAATCCAGGAAGCAGAGGTTGCAGTGAGCCAAGATTGCACCACTGTACTCCAGCCTGGGTGACAGAGTGAGACTCTGTCTCAAAAAAAAAAAAAAAAAAAAAGTCAGTTCAGACCCTATTAAGGAGTAAGGAGTTGGTACAAGAAGACTGCTGTAAACTTCTAACCTTTAGAAATAGCTTCTTTCTATGTGTAAGTTTATTGAGGAAGAACTTTGGTGAAGTTGTCTGTGCCTCCTCCTGTAGAAAGTCCATGCATAGGGGTCTGTTAAAAGTTGTGTGTAGAAAGTTGCTACCTCACATCTCTCCCCACATTCTATCTTAGCAAACAGGTAAATAAAATGTATGTGTGAGAGAGCATGGCAGTTTTTCTTTTGCTTCAACCAAAGGAGACAAGATTTTTCCCAAAGTTTGTACTCTTAATATTATAAATATATCAGGCTGAGCAAATGGTTTTAAGACAATTAAACTGCTGAAAATACCAGTAAAGATTATCAGATTCTTCTGTGTTGATGCTGTTTGAGGATATTGTTGGATCAGAAACTTTTGTTTATACTAAAATTTATTTTCATAATATAGCTCTATTTCCTAAGTTTAAATATTTTCTAAAACTGAGGCACTGGAGTCCTGCAATAATGTTGGCTTTGGGGTTAATGTCTACATGACCCTACATAACTGCACCAAATTCATCTCTTTCATCCATTAAATACCAGTTACTTAGATACCTTCATGTATCATATGTCTTTTTGTCATATGTCTTTCAAAGGTCATCATATTCTTATAATCACCATCAGGACAATTTGTAATGGCAGGTTTTTTTGTTTTTGTGCTTTGGTTTAGCTTTGCTATGTTGTGTCCTTTAAGGGCTATATGTGATTACTACTCAGCCATCACCACTATGGGGCTATGGCAAGATTTCAGCATTCTTTAATGATTTCATGGTAGAAAATCTTGAATTTGTATACTTGTATAACAGCAGCCTACATTTATATGTGTTTACTCTTTCCCATTGAATTTGTCTTCTATTCAGCTAAAATTGTTTTGTTCCTTATTTTGCATTTATGTAAGAATTCACTGTCTAAAATATATCTTTATAAGTAGATACTTTTATGGTGAAAGATTAATTATGAAAAGCTAATGAGAAGACAGTTTTAAAATATGATTCATAATTTCTGGTTTTTGACATCACTTTTATTCATTTTAAAACTTACATTGAAAATACTACTTCTGAAAAAATAAATAAAAATCACATACAGATTCTTGGATACATGAATGAATTACTAAATAAAAATAATAACTTTGAATAATTTTTTGGAAGATATATAATATAAAGTAGTTGATATTAGTTAATACTAAGTATTGCATGTAGTGCTCTGCATCATATGCTTCTGTCAAGTGGTTTTTGTTAACTATGTGATAGGAAGAATAATTTGAAGTTATATTTACAAATAGTTAGTTTTCCTGCCATTATCGTTATCCTTGATTATTTAATAATGTTTACAAATCATACTCCAGCTACAATAATGGATTAAAAGAAAAAACTGACATTAAGGATTGTGATATCGAAACAGATGTTACATTGTCTTGGAGGCAAAACACAAAACAGAAGTTTTTAAGGAAACAAAGTAGGAAAAAATATTACCAGAGATTATATAAGTAGTACTTTAAATGTTAAATAGTACTTTAAAATGTTAAGGTTGAAACTAGTTAAGTAGTTTTTATGTTTTTATTGGTAATTTATTTACAATAAACATGAGGTACTATGTTTTAAAATATAGTGTAACAACTCAGCCATGCTTTCACATTTTAGTAATTGTATACTGTAGTGTATCATTTTGTCATTTTTAATTTCAAAATGGCTTTCAATAGTATATGTCTTGAATTTTTTTAAATGGTGAAACTGAAAAAAAAATTTTTTAAAGCATTATTGTTGGTCTAGGTGATAAAAATGTGGTTGTAATTACAAATTAAAGATAATTTTGAAAAAGAGGTAGTTAACCAGGTTAGGTTAAATAAGATTAAACGATTTATGGCCATTTTATAAAATAATGACAGTCTTCATTTTAAGCTACAATGTAAAGTGCTTTATTCTGAGATTAGGTATTGTGGCAGAAGCTAAAACTGCCTTTTTTTCTAACAGTGCCAGAATACAACCTCTTTTTCTTTTTGCACTAACAAGACTGCTTTACCACCACAGCCCACTCTAAGTAATTAAATCAATCCTTTGTACTTACCGTATTCTCCTCTAGTGACGGTACTAGATCTGATTATATGCTTCATGCATATTCAAAGTACGGCACTGACAGCTCTTTAATGAGCTCTTACTTAATCAGTATGAACAATGTTCATCTTGTTCTTTTTTTCCTCATGCATTAGAGCTAGGAACAGTTGGGAAAAATGAAACATCCAGCATTCATTTGAAAAATATATTGTACTTTGAAAAGTGTCTAAGCTGAGGAAGTTGCATTCTGCCCTTTAAAAGTCTGATGGACAAATTGGATTACTAGTATTGGATTAAATAACAAATGGTTAGAGGAGAAATGAGAAAAGCTCACTGTGATCACAGGCTTTAATATTTTTTGTTACTTATAAAGCTAAAGGGGTCTTTAACCAGTTATTAAAGTCAGGATTAATTTGTAATGGTTCAACTTACTGGCTTTTAAAAGCTTTTTAAATTTAAAAAATTTTAAGAGCCCTAAAAACAATAGTGTAATGATGTATTAGAAAAAATTTTAATTTTTTTAGTATTAGGTTAAGTATAGATGTCCATGATTGTATGCTATCCCAGGTAAGGATTTGGTGATACAGACTTGATTTATCTTCAAATATGTTTTTCCAATTAAATACTCTGTGAAGCAATGAGTAATGTGTCCTTAAATATTTCTTATTGTTAGGCTTATTTCCTTCTAAAACATGAGATTCTTTTGTTATTAGTCATATCCTAACAATTAGAGGAAGGGAATCTCTTACTCTTCACTAGAATTCATAGGCATAAGTTAAACTGAAAATAACACAGTACCACATCAATATTGTTATTCTCAAGGAAGCAGTCTTCCATTGAAGAAAATGATGCTAATTTAAGAGTAGGCTGGTTGCTTCTAGTATTGCCTGAAAACCTCAAATTATAGGTTAAGTTAAACGCAAAAGAAAGTTTTAATAAGTCTATATTTTTATAAGTCACATAGGTTATGAACACAATAATTAAGTCGTTAATCAGAAAGTAAAATATCATAAAATCTATACCTATTAATATTGCACACATGTGGCATTTCACTGATCAAAAAGGCCTTCACCAGGGTACAATTGGCCTTTTTCCAAATTGCAAGCTTTTTCTCAGCTTTTTCTTTTTACTCTTTCTTCTTTTGTTGCTACCCAGGGATTTGTGCCTATCGCAGCCTATATCACATGACCAGTGTCAAGACATCACATGGTCCAAAGTGAATACAAAACCAGCTACCCTAAAAGAGAGATTAAAAATACTGTAAAACAATAAAGACTTTTGTTCAGACTCTAAAAGAATCTATCCTAAGTCGGCTTCGTACCACTAGTTTTAACAGCATTGAATGAGGCACATATTCTCAACTATTCTCCCTAATGGTAAACAACAGCTATCTATTTTATAGGGATGCTCTGAAATACATGTTTAATCCCTAACACACAGATTAGCTTTTTATATTCTATTTGTAATCTAAAAATTATTTAAATTTGTATTAATGTAGAAATATTTAAATTATGGTATGCTCATAATTTATGCAAGTACTATAAAGAATGAGATATTTGGACAGTATGACAGAACACATCATAGATGAATATGTAACGTGAGCTCTTATGTTAAAGAAACATGTATGTGTCTATAGATACAGTATATAAACGTGTGATAGACATAGCTATCAATGTGGTCTGGAAGGAGATATGTTAAACTATAATCATGCCTCTGGAGAAGGGAAGTGTGGGGTTGGTGGAAGAGGACTATCCTTGACATTTTACTTGAAAAGAAAATCAAACTTAGGGAATAATAATCTGAGGGGGATTATTTAATTTTTTAATAGATATTTAAATTAACCTTATGGATGCCATACGGAAGTTAGACTGAAATATTAAATAATAGCTTAGCAAAACAATAAACCCATCATGGGAAAATTTCATGAAATAAAAATTGAAGAATTAGAAATTTGACTAGGTATAATTTGAAGGGAGAGAAAGGAAGATGGGAAAATTAATATTTTTCTTCAGTATAATTGTGGCCTACTTCTACATGAACAAATGCCAAATATATACTATATTATAATGCTTAATATGGATTATGTTGGCCTTCATGAGGAAGTGGCAGGGTGGTATTAGATGATGGGATGAATATTAGCAATGGAGAATTTTAAGTATCTCCTTTGTACAATCATTTATAATCTAAAATATTCAGTTGTCACTCTGCTCACATGTTTTCTGAACATCATGATGTTCATTAAATTTTTTTTTCATAGATAGCTGTGGGCATTTTTTTGTAGCCTTGTCATTTACAGTGTATTTAGTAATTTATAAGTAGTCTACCCTATTAGGGATGATGAGTTCCAAAATGTCATATATATGTATATGTCTCTAGTTTACTTTTGGGGAGGAAAATAAGAAAATAGCAAGTTGTTACAAATGAAGCTTTCACACAATCTCTGGACTTCCCTGATCTTCCTGCTAGTCTTACGGGTCTCATAATGATTTTTTAATTTTTTTTTAAATCATGACCATATGTCTGTCAGCACTGTGAGTTCCTCATTGAAACATAATAGCAAGTCAGCCTCTAGGGAGAATTTAAAAGGTAGGACATTTTGTTTACTGTACTTAGAGTTAATATGATCTATAGGTATGTTCACGGAGACTAAAATATGCATGCCAAATATGACCTTAAGAAGATTGATTTTTGAGTTTTGAAATGTGGATTTCTTTTATCAGGACTTGGACTTTAACCTTCTTATAAGCAGTTTAATATATAGTATTAGAGTAACTAAAATGTTTTCTATGTTAAAAAAAATTCTGTGCTAAACTATTATTTGGCTTGTATAACATCATATAATAAGAGGTAACTCTTCCTGAATTATAGGAAGGAACACAGAAGAAGAAGAAGCTATGATGCAGGAATGGTTTATGTTAGTTAATAAGAAAAATGCCTTAATAAGGAGAATGAATCAGCTGTCTCTTCTGTAAGTACTCATGATTATGCTTGTTTTGCCTACAACATTGATAAATCTTAGGCCTCTTGTTATTGCCTTATTTGGGATTTCATATTTATTTGGTATTTTCCCTTTCCTTAGAGATTACATGTTTTATAAAAAAATTAAAAATAGTATATGACAGTTTTCATCTTATAAGAACTTTTAAATGGAACAGTAGACACTGAAAAAGTATTATACAGAAAGCCAAGAAATATAAATAATTATTGTACTTAAGAAATAAATCACTTATACAAGAAAAGGAAGTTTGGTTTATATTGAGGGTTAGAGGGGAAGATAAATAAAATTAAAGTTTATTTAACAAATTCTAAGTTAAATAAAATAACTCAATAAGGACAAAAGTACATTTATAGTCTCAGGTGATGCTACTCTAAATTTTGGGATAAAAGATCAGTTACTAAAACAAAAGTGACCTTTTTGTGATTAAAAGAATTACAGTAAAATGGAGTCTAGACAAAATGTAAGCATTCTTAGTTTTTAGCATTTTAGTTCACCGGAGGACTTAAGCTTGTTCCTTTCTGCTCACTAGCAGTATTCTTCTAGTATGCCACCTAGTGTGAGAATGAGCAGGCTTACGTGGTTTATTTTAGTGAAAAAGTCTAATTTTATAATTTCTGCTATGCCTGAACTTGATAAAAGAGTTATGAAGAAGCAGAAAACTTAACAAATCCTGAACTGTGGTCTCTGTATTAAATTTACACTGCTGGTACTTTCATGTTTCTTGTATTCTTTTCATGTGGAGTTTTGGAAAAAAGATTATAAACTATGAAAAATATTTTCGAAAATAGCCTTATACTTGGCATTTGGTACAAGAAGCAATGAAGAAAGTGAGTAACTATCCTCAGATTAAAATATACCTATGTAACCTTCAGAATTGAAGGAGGAAAATAAGAGCACTAGTAAATATTCGACTGAGGAAGGTTTTAGGTTTGTGTATCATTTGTTTGGAGTGGCTTAAAGTTAAAGAGAAAAGTCAGTTATGAGTCCTAAAATCAATGTAACCTAAAGGTTCTTTTAAGTGTTTAATGATTTAGTAATTAGCATATTGATGAACTTTTGCAACTTGCCCAGGGAAAAAGAACATGATTTAGAACGACGGTATGAGCTGCTGAACCGGGAATTGCGGGCAATGCTAGCCATTGAAGGTAAGAAATGCTATGGTGGGGTGAGGTATGTGACGTGTCAGTTGTCAAAGAGATTTAAAGAATATGATACACTTCTGGTCTTACTAGATCTGGTGTACTAGGGACCTTCCGGAATTGCAAATAAATGCCGTGGAGGCAGAAAGCAGTATCCATATAAACTTAAGGACCCTAATTCAGATAGATAATCATTATGTTTGCTATTAATAATGGCACAAAATTGTCTTAACTTTTGATTCAGTAAGCTTATATGTCCATAAAATGGAAAATATAAGGAGTTGATTGATTTAATTACCTTTTACTTAAGTGCAATTTAAAGTTGTTTCCACTGGGGAGGTTTGGAAAAGATTTATCATTTTGATTTTTTACATCCAGACTCTAAATTTTACCTTAATATTTAATTGATGTCAACATTGAAATATGTCCCTGTTCAGTCTTCTACAGTTCTTAAGATTCCAACTTGTGTTAAGTGAATATCCGGACAAAGATGAGATAAATGAAAGTTTCACACTTTTCATAAAGCTTTTAAATGAATTATATAGTAATCCTATGCATGGTTCATATATCAGTAAACATCAGCTAGCTTATCTGGCATTTACTATATATGATTTTGTAAAATTCTTAGGTGTTTTATAATGCTGTTCTCCTTATATCTCTCAGTTGAAAATGTCTTATAGTTCAAAGATGTCTGCTTAAAAGCTAATCCTTTGGGCTCTGTAAAATGGACCTTTTGTCTAATCAATGCAAACTGATTTTCCTATTCTATATTGACCTCTTAACCCATTGACTGTCCATGGTAATTTTGTTCTTCACCTGATAAGGTACCTGATCTATAATAAGTCAATTCTAATTAGTTCAGAAACTGGAAATTTAAGTACGTAAGGGAAAGCCAAGTGAAGCCTTATATTCTTAAAATATTTTAATAAATATTGTCATCAAAATGCATGCTATTTATCTAAATACTATCATATATGCTTGTAGACATTTCATTTTTAGTTTTATATTCATAAACTCATTTGATAAATATCACTGGCAACATTTGTATATCCTCATTTAGAAATCTGATTTACTTTATTTTGAAAGGCTTCAGTTAGCCCATTTCCTTCAAATGGCTACCCAGATGTATCAAATTATACCATTGATAATGACTATAAAATTTGTCAAAATTATTTAAGAAGTTCTGTGAAACTTGCCATTGAAATAAAGTATACAGCTATACTAAATGGTATTTTTTCTCTCGATACAGTTTTTGTAGTCATGGTATAGTCTTTAAAAAAGCAAAATAGTCAGTTGAAAAGTAGGCACAGTAAAAACTATTTATATTATATATATTTGTATATGTAATATAATGTTTATATATAGTATATCTAATACATATAACTCATCATAGTTTATTATTTATAGATTCATTGTACACACTACATTCAAAACAGAATATTCTTTACATTTTTATCTACCCTTTCACGTATAAAAAGATAAACTGTCCCCAAAATACAGCTTGATACAATACAGTTGACTTTAAGATAGATATTGGTTCTAACCCCAAAACCAATATTATAACCAAATACCTGTCTTAAAAGCAGGGCCATGACACATTAAAAAATTCAATTTCATCAGCAATCCTATCCCTATATACCAGATTTACAATGTTAAATAATCTAATATTTTATCTGCCTGACCTGCTTGCACATACAGAAAAGCAGTAGAAAGTCATATATTTAAAGAAAAGGGGAAAAATATTTTTCTTTTTAAAAGTTTTACTACAGTTGTTAGTGTTTTGCATTATCTTTCTCTTTTGTTTTTTAAATACATTGGCCCATATATGACTGTGCCTTAAATCCCTCGGCCAGTTTCCATTGCTGGTTGAGGGAAAAAGGAGACTTGAGAAAAGGAGCAGCCTGTTGATTACAAATAAAGATACTGTCTTAAGAAAGAGGCCTGTCCCACTAGCCTGGGCAGTACATGGGCTAGACTGTGCCAGAGAGGTGGTGATCACTGTGAAGATCAGCTCTGTGAAGACAGTGTCCTCTGAGCCAACCCTTAGAATGGACACACATTCAAATCAATAGCCTTTTCGAGTGTTAACACACCACAGAAAAAAAACACATGAATAAGCAACATTAGTTGGTTTTGTTTTGCTTTCTTTTGTTTTAAAGTTCATTTCTCTTTTCCCATCCCTCCTACTTAGTAGCCATAAGATGGTTTTATAATAAATAAACTAAAATCTTTTCAAATAAATCTGCTGCTGAAACCATTCACCAGGAGAACAGCATAGAATACTGATAACCATAGCACATTGAAGGAAATATTAACAGCTTGGTTTGAGAGCAAAAAAAAATAATATTCAATACATCCATTCTTCTGAGAATCCATAATCACTTTGGCCTGTTTTTTTACCCTTTTTTTCCTGAGGTGTTTTTCATAGCAGGAGTTTCACTCTACTGAGCTAAGTTGTAGGATCCCTCAAGCTAACAAACATCTTTTAGATACTTTTCCTATAGTTTTTTTATTCCAGATTATTTAATGCCCCCTCAAGAAAGATAAATTCATTTCTGCACACATTGGGGTGGGCTTTTAGAAAGTGGTATGTTCATTTTCTGCACAAGAAATGGATCTTCTCTAGGATTTTGTACATCTTGATTTATTCTTGGCTTAGAGTTTGAAGTGGGTGCTCTTCTAAAGGGATTTATGCATAGGTTCACTATTTTTGTAGTTATGGTTTATATGATAAGCTTTTTATATTTAAAATCAATATGTAATCCTGTGGAGGAGCTTATCCCCTAAAACCCCATTTGTAAATCTATTTTAGCTTTGTTACACAGCACAGCCACAGTCTTCCATAGATTGATTAGGTACAGCGGTAGAATCCTATCAAATGGCCTGTTCTGATGATGATGCAAACTCTTTCAGGATTGCTAGTTGACTGGAACTAAAGATAAGACTTGACTGCAATCCCCCAATGTGCTCTTTACAAAACTAGTGTTAATTTTCATCAAAGTGCCAGGCTTATTTATAGTGGCAAGGTTGAAGGTTTACTACAAGAACTTTAGGTCCTTTCTATTAAAGTGTTTATAGGTATTTCTCTTGCCTTTTTTCAAGGTAATTATCAACTTCAGCAAATAAACTGAATCAGGGAGTGAATAATTGGCCCTATATATAAAAAAGAGTTTTTTAAAGTAACAAAACAGCTCAGTGCAGATGGACATAAACAGAATCTCTTTATTTCAACACTTTGACTCAAATGCAGCATCAAAACTTAATCCTATTTGTTACGAGAGGATATGGCTTTTGTAACAAAAGTACACTGGAATCTTTAAATTAATCAGAACCCACATTGTAGTTTGTCCAAGCCAAAATCAGTGCAGTTAGCTAGCTGTCACTGGTGTTATAGGTGAGTAATCAGTTCTTAAAATGCATAACAGGTAACACGTAAACTTACATGCAAGTTTTTAAAACATAACATTTCTAGCTGAAGCTATTTAAAACAGGATTTTAAAAAATTTAGGCTTGAACATGAGAATGTGAATTTTGATCAATTTTAAATGTAATATTACATTTTTAAAAAAAGATAAAAATAGTTTACTTAATTTCTCAAATTAGCATTCAAATATATATGTATGTGTATGTAAACATATGCATGAGTTTGTGTACATATATTATATAACTTATTCCCATTATGAGAAAAACATGAAGTAAAAGTATAGTTTTGCTAATGTAAAATCTATTCACTGCACATTGCTATTTCCTATACAGTTGACTAATATTTTGTAGACAGATATTAATGTAGCACTGTAATGACAGATTTAATATTTTAAAATCCTATAAATTATGCTGGGATATTTTAAATTCTAATGTCATTTAAATTTGACTCTGAAATAATGAAAATTACCTAAATATTCTTAATTTTTAAGTGATTTCATTACAATTATAGAAAATGTCATTATTGAGCTAGGGAAAAGTTAAGATATTTTAAATTACTCAATACTTAAAAGGTTAAAATTTTCTTTAACGCCCTCTTTTATCCATTTTGTTAAAGTCCTAGTTTTTTCAATATTAATGAAATCTTGGTATTTTTAATTACTAATTAAAGCCTTAAAAGCAACTGGTCAAGTTCATAAAAGGAATAATTAAGAAAATTATATGTGTTGTTAAAATTTATGTTTTCTTGGTTTAATTTTTTTAATATAATTTTCAATTTAATTCTGTTTTTGAAAATTTCTTCAATTGTAAAGCTCTTCGCAAAATGTTTTGGAAGTAAATAAATCAAAGCTTATAATCAGAATGATTTCTTGAGGTTGGAAGTGAAAAAATTTTCATTAAACTAGTAATCTTAATATAAAATTTAGTTTCAAATCTGTTACACATTTAGGTTTTTTCTGAAATAATATTTCTAGAATTATAGTTACCTGAAATTAGACTAGATGACCTTTAAGATCTTTCCAACCTGGAGAGCCTATTAATTTACCTGCTGAATAAGACTGATTTAAGAACAAGAACCAGATTAAAAAATTTTCCAGCATTCCTGTCCTCAGTTGCATTTAAATCCAAAGAAAAAAAATTATGATATATATGACTGCTCTTCAGTTTTGCTGTTTATTATTTTTTAAATTATTATATTCAAAGAAACCCTTTCCAAATAGTTTCTGTATTCATCTCTATGCTATAGAATATTTCATTTTTAAAATAAAAATGTAATAGTGATCAGTTATTTAATGTTTTTGTGTGATGTTTTATATCAAATGTGGATAATTAACATATAGCATGTTTCATATAAATATGTATGTATGTGTTAGAGCTTATAATGAAAGAAATAGTGATAAATTGAATAAAACATTCTAGCTTTTTGCTGCTTTTCTAACCTTTATTGCATGATGATGCATCTAATTTTTAATTTGTAAATACAAGATAGAATTCCCTCTAGCACCATTTGCTTTCATAAAGCTGCTGAGCAGTTTGCTGTCTTGAATAAATTTTGCTTTGGAGGGGGTCGGGGGGGATTTGAACCAGCACATTCTTGTGTGGTTTGTGAAGATTCACATGGTAACCAGCGGTGTGCATTGTTAGGTTTATCTGAATAAGCACCAGCCATGTGAGTTTTAACATGATTGCCCAGGGCAATGGAGAGAGAAGAGAGAAACCCGAAAGGATTGCACTTCTCTCTGTTTTTTGGAAAGTGCATTTGCTGGGGGAGGGGGCTACAGGAGTCAGTGGCCATGGTTCTTTTTTTTTTTTTTTTTTTTTTTTTAAAGCTGGTGTCCTGTTTCCCTCTAGGTCCTCATTTGTTCTGCTATCTGCCTCATCATCTACTTCTTCTTTTCATTGTTTACCTTCCTAATGAGGGAGGCGGGGTAGACTGGGGGTTGATTGACAGCTACAAGCCCTTACAGTCTGGCCAGAGAGCAGTTGGCTTTGGTTTCAAAAGTGTTTTAAATGTTCGATTTGGTCCTGTTTTTATTAAATGAAACTGCTGCTCATCTTAAGGAAATCATCAGACCAGCAAAGATTAGGAAATATATTATTGGGGTCTAAAACCTTCAAAAAAAACGCCCCCCATCCATGGAAAGAGCACTGCCCATCGGGTTTTCCAACCTTTAACATAGGGTTTCAAAAAGAAATATGTAATTTTTCCTTTGCAAAAGTGCTTTGATTTGAAACCACCCAGCAAACGTCTCCAAAAGAAAACTGGCTGTGATGCGATCGAGAGCTGCAGTGTAATATTGCAGAGCAAATTTATTTTTTACTTCAAAGAAAAATGCTAATTAGCCGATTCACTACTTTTAAAGTTATTGTGAAGCATATGGCGCCCAGTGTGAGATACATCCAACTGCTAAAATAGAGCGAAGAGGAAATTAGTGAAGAATGGGCTGTTTGGGGTGAGAGTGGGGGTGGGGGAGGAGGATAGGTTCTCAGGCAGATTCTCTAGCCTTTTCAGAATGATTTTATCGCCCATCACTGTTTCCCGCCTCCTCATTTACCCACTTCCCCCACTGCCAACCCCTGGGCCAGCCTCTTCTGGGCCTCTAGCTCCCCTCCCCCACTTTGGCTGGATTCAGGTGCGCACCTCAGGCTAGCCACCGGTTCACACCTGGTTCTAGGCAGGTTCCAACCCTACTGCAGCCATCTCCATTCACAGGACATATTTAGAAAGTAGAGTTTTAGCGAGGAAGCCTTCACCACAACAGCCAAACTCCCCAGAAAACACTAGCTAGTGGCTCTATAATGTGGTTTGCTGAGAAATATAAGGAAACTGGAAACGGCGGGAAGGGGAGGGCGGGGGACCGGGTGTTAGGAGGCCCTGCCCGTGGGTAACTAGCCTCCCGTCTTCTGCAGACTGGCAGAAGACCGAGGCCCAGAAGCGACGCGAGCAGCTTCTGCTAGATGAGCTGGTGGCCCTGGTGAACAAGCGCGATGCGCTCGTCAGGGACCTGGATGCGCAGGAGAAGCAGTGAGTGGGCAATGGGGTCGGGTCGAGGCTGGGCCACCTGCCGAGGGGCTGAGAAGTGTGCGGAAAGTTCAATCCAGAGGTCGCGGAAGGGCCGGGGCAGCCTCCCGCTGGCCTGGTGCTCCCCATTCCCGCTGGGGATCCAAATACTAGGCGACGGGGGAGTGCTGCTCTGCCCTCCACGAAGAAAAATAATTTTGTTTCCTGTTTGTCCTGTTTGTCTGACATCCAGGGCCGAAGAAGAAGATGAGCATTTGGAGCGAACTCTGGAGCAAAACAAAGGCAAGATGGCCAAGAAAGAGGAGAAATGTGTTCTTCAGTAGCCATCATATCAGAAAGAATCTCTCCCAACATTTTAGAGTCTTGGTTCCCAGACCAGAAAAAATCAGACTCATTGTTGATTTAAAACTTTTAACATTTTGTTTGGCTGGATTGTACTACTTTACCTCTACTTTACCACCACCACCCTTTCCCTCCCTCCTTTCCAAATAATATACAGAACTCCAGAATAGCTTTGTTTAAGGATTTTTTGTGAGTTAACAATTTCCTTGAAATCCTGTGAAATAGATTTGCACAGACACCTTGTGAGTGATTGGTATTGGAGGTGTTCAAGAAACTGTTCAAAAAAGAACAAAAACACTTCCCTCATTATTTTATCTCATTTTTTGATGGGAGGAAAATTTGAAACATTATTCTTGTTGTTGATGGTAATAGCATAATGACAGTGGGAGGGGGGTACAAGGGGATAAGAAAAATGTCATGATTTTTTTCGAGTCCTGCCATTTGTAACACTTACTCTGTTACCTAAATTTTATAGTTAGATCATATCCAATCTACTTATTAAACTGTGTTCTATTTACCAGTGGAGTTTTTCTGCAGTGGTTGTGTTTCACTGTAAGGATAATGGAGTTCCTCTCCTCTGCTTTCCTCAGAGGATGGTCCTTTAACATAGCCAGAAACAAGCCCTGTGGTTTGAAGGTGAGCTGTGAGGATGGAACTAATTGATATGCACCAGTTTACAAAGACAGTCTTATCATCCGAGAATACACCATCTTTTTCTCTGGATAATTATTTCTTACATCATGCTTGATTCCTACATTTTGTTGGGTCTCAACATTGGCTCACAAATGCTGTTAATATTTATTCTGTATTGATAAAAAGTCTGTCTTGCCACTACAAGTAAATCCCCCATTTAATATTTTCTTCTTTAGCATAGCACTGTCATTTTTGTGAAAATGGTTATGTTTATTTATTACAATACTGAGTCATATATAAATTTTCAATAAAAGCAGAAACTTTCTTACCTTAAACACGGCTGCTACTTTCTTGCAATGAAAACTTGACATTGGTTTGAATGGAAGTTTGTCTATCCATAAGACTTTTCATGTGGAAAATGGTCCTCTGGAACTTAGGGCAGGATACTGGGCTGCATTTGAAGCTGAATAAGTTTACACCATCCCAGAGGGGGCCCTGCTGACACACGAATGCGAATTGAAAAGTAATTAGTCATATTCTTAAGCAGTATAAACTATCATGTCTTTTGTAAAGTGTCATGTCTGCTAAAGATTTGAGGATATTTGTGATTCCACACCAATGAAAAAATATTAATATCTTGAATTTTCCACGTCATTACTTTGAATTGTTAGAGTTTTGAAGTCGTATTAGGGAGAGTCGTGTCTTCTGATAACCGGCAAGTCTGTAGGTACTGAAGTGAAAGGAAGAGGGTTATTGTTGGGGGGCGGGGAGAATGTGTGCAGGTATGTGTGTATGAAATGAGTGAAAGAGAAGTTTTAACAAGAAGTTCTAGGCTACAGGGGAAAACACACACACACACACACACACACACACAAAAACGATTCTGTGGTAGTTTCCTTCACTCCCCCACAGGGGTGTCCAAACAAAGAAAGCTTGTTCAACAAGTCCAGAAACTTAGAGAAAACAGTCCAGTAGCATTTATACTTTACCGTAGATCATATGTGTGTACACACAAACAAATTTCGTTCCAAATATGCAGCCACCTCCAATTGCCAGTCTTTCAAAATGATAAAAACTTGCTACGGTAGAATTGCTTCATGATAAGGATTTCTTTTAAGTTACTGAAAAGTTATTTTAAGTAAAGGAAGTCGGTATTTGCCCTCTGTATTCGAGCAGGAGAGCAGAGAGAGCTGCTGCTCTCTGGGGAACGCTCTCAGAATCCCGTTCTAACCCCGGGAAAACTCAGCAGACAGAAATCGCCGGCCCCAAGCAGCCTGGGGCCTGGGCGGCCAGCAGCACCCACCCAGTTTACGCTTGATTCGAGGAACCTTCTCTCCCGAGGGGCCTCGCCGAAAAGCAGCTCCTTTGCCCCCAAAGCCGCTCCCAATAGGCCAACTGACAACCCTTCCCTGGCCCCAGATTTGCTAGGATGGTCTGGGACCGCCGGGCGGCCCCTCTACCTGCCTCTCCAGCTTTAGCCCCAAGCCTCCCGGGGTTTCCATTTGGGCTGCTCCGTGGCGCCCGAACGCCCCTCAGCGGCGGTGGAGCGTGGACTCCGGCGCCTGGCGGGGTCGGGCCCGCGGCAAGGGCGCTGCATCCGGACATCGCTGCGTGGTGCCCAGACGCTGGCTCCCGAGAGCGGGCACGAGCCCAGCACGCCAGAGGACCTGGAAAGCCCGCGCTGCGGGAAAAGAGGCTATCGGTCCGAGGGTCGCAGAGGAGCAGGGGCGTTGGCGGCGGGCTTGCTTGGGCACAGTCTGCGGGCCGATGCAGAACTTCCGCCCCTGGCCAGATCCCTCGGCCTCAGATCCAAAGCCCTGCCCCTGTCCCAAGTGTCCTCCAGAGCCCGGCCCGGCCTGGAGGTCACCTGGATGCTGGATCCGCGTTTCCAGACCCAGCTCCCTCGCTCCTTCCCGGCCCGGGGGCCTTAAGCTGGACGGCTTCACCTCCTCCAGTGGTGTCCCCACTTCCCCTTCCCGCACCGCGGCCGATGCTGGAACGGTCATGGCTTCTGGCCCAGCGTCTCCCACCTGGACATTTGCCTAGCGACGGCCGCCTCAATCCTCTGCGCCGCTTTCAAGAAACTTTCATCCCAGTCTCTCTCCCTCTCCACTCTCCTCCCTCTCCCCCTCTCCTCTCTCTTTCTTTTCTTAATCCTGGGGTTTTATGGGCTGAGCGTTAAGAAAATTCGCCTGCAATTTGGGATTAGATAAATACTCTCATTAGGAAAAAAAAAAAAAAATCCGTGCTACTTGATACCTCCCAACTTCCCCGAGAATGGTGGCAGCATCTGGAACCGAGAGCGCCGGACTCCCGCGAGGCGTGCCCCGGGGACCGCGCGGGCACATTCCAGCGCGCACTGCCGTCCCACCTCGCCGCGCGGGACCCAGGTCAGGTGCTGAGGCTGCAGGCGAAACAGGGCCTGGTGGAGGGAGGAATGCGTAAGGTGGAGGAATGGGGAAGGGCACCCGCCCCCGCACTGGAGGGCCAACCCCCGCACACAGAGGACTGGCCCGGACTGGGGCAGCGCCGGGCTATGGACGCAGACGCCGACGATGCGCACCCCGGGACGTCCGCATATTCTTTTCCCCAAAACTAGTGCGCTCTAGCCTGCGCCTTTCCTCGGAACCTAAGGCGGGGGTATATTTCGTTGCTTTCTTTAAACCTCAGCACGATCACAGTGGCTCCGAGCCGCGGGTGGCTGACCGCGGGCCTCGTGGGCTACTCCTGGTAGGGGCCTGCGCGAGCCTAAAGTGTG
Organism: Theropithecus gelada; assembly: GCF_003255815.1. Taxonomy (NCBI): domain Eukaryota; kingdom Metazoa; phylum Chordata; class Mammalia; order Primates; family Cercopithecidae; genus Theropithecus; species Theropithecus gelada. Next base: position 83,659,362 of record NC_037681.1, read on the forward strand.
TGCCCGCCTGGGTTAGCGCTGCGCTCTGCGCTGTTTCTTTTCCTCTTAAAGCTTCTTTCTCACTCACTCTCTCCCTCCTTCTCTCTCTCATTTTTTCCCATTTCTCTCGTTCTTTATTCAGCTTTCTCTCCCTTTTGTGAATGGGCCGCGGTGTCTTTGTTCTGGAGAGAAGCGCCCGTGTCGCTGACTTTTGTGAACCAGAGAAGGAGCTTGTAAAACCTCCTTTTCTCCTTCGTACGCCCCCACTCCCACCCCTCCTCCCCTGCCCCTTTGATTAGATGTTCCCTCATCGTCCAAAAAAAAAAAAAAAAAATGTAATTTCGTTGGTCTGGCGGCCACTTTCTTTGAACATTAGCTCGCTTTCAGCTCCAACTTCAATTAGAAGGAGTTGATTTTGAGAGATCAACAAAAGAACCGACCAAAGCCTTATTAAAGGTCCTAAGAAGATCTCCCGGGTCCTTTGAGAAGCAGTTAAGGAAACAGTGTGCCCTCCATCATATTCTGTTACCGTATTTTATTCGGACTCCAAAGGAAAGTGTCGCTTGGGGGAGGGGGAAGCACTTTGATGAGCGGCGGCCGCGGCCCCTTTTCACTCAGCGGGCTCCCCCTTCCTTCTCCTCCTCCTCACCCAGCGCCCTGTCTGCTCTCCGCGCCCGACCCCGCAGCCTGGGCAGCACGGGTGCTCCCCAATGCGATGCGCCTGAAGGCTCCTTGACTCGCCCTCACACTTACTCCTGTGCAAACTTTTTACCCCGCCTGTCGGGGTCGGGGAGTGGGGGAGATTAGAAACAAGGGGTAGAAATTCCTCGAAAGGGAATAAAGTGCCTAATTTTCAGAAGGAGGTGCCATTTAAAAGATTCTCCTAGCTCAGAGTTGGAACGAAAACTCTTTTTTGCACTTTTAAAAGTCCACCCAGGCAGACGTGTTTGGGAAGTTTGTTCCACTGGGAAATGGGCTTCGCCCGTACGAACAATCCGGGGAAATCGCCTCAAGGAGGCTCCTTACGCAGCATGTGGAAAAAAGTTGAGGGCAGGAGTCTGTGGCCACATTTTCCATCAAAAAGTCCCTGTTAGAGGCAGACTAGGAAAGAGAGAGAAAGAATGAAAAAGAAACTTTCCTATCAAAATGTTTGAATTAAGAAGTAGGGTGTACATGTGAGGGCAAGAGGACGCTGGGCTCCAACGTTTCAGAAGAAGCGCTTAAGGCTTGCAAACACCCTTGGTGGGGACCGGGAACCCCGGGAGATGCCGATGAGCAGGTAAGTGGCTGTGCCCTCCCAGTGGGTGCTCTTCCCAGGCGCGAGAGTCCCGAGGCGCCGAGGAGAGATCTGCACGCCCGGAGCTGCTCCCGCGCTCTGCAAAGTAGCCTGCGCCGGCACGAGCCGCCCGCGGCGTCGGTCTCAGGTGGCGGTGCAGAGGAAGAAAACGCTGGGGCCCGCGGCGCCAGGAGAGGGGCCGAGGCCCGGGCTCCTCCAGCCCGCCGCCCCCGGGTCCTGGCGCCCACACCCGGGCGGCTGAGCCCGGTGGCGCGCAGGAGAGCGAAGGAACCGGTTCTCCAGCACCTCTCCTCGTCTCTGCCACTCCCTCCGGAGCGCCGAGAGCGCGAGAGAAGGGCGGGGGCGCCCAGGGAAGGCCTGGAGACCCGCGGCCCCCTCCGCGGCCAGGACTCGGGCTCTCCGCTCGCCTTCCTCGCCTAGCTCTGAGCCGCTTTTGCCAGCCGAGTCCCGGAGTTAGCGCGCGACCGGGGCGGGGCGGGCGGGAGGGGAGGGCGGGGTGTGGGGGGCGGGGGAGGGCGGGGGCGCGCGGAGGTAACCCCCGGCTCGCGCTGCCATTGCCCGGCTCCCTGTCACTCAGCCCGCGCGGGGCCCCCGATTGGCGGCCTAGCCCCGTTACGCACTCGCCTCGCGTTCACATACCCGGGGAGGGCAGTAGAAAGGTGATCAATCTTCATCAGGCTACATTTCCAATCACCTAAACAACCGAGCAAGACAAGCCACTCCGACAAGGTAAATCGCTTGATTTATTTAGTTTGCAAAGTGACTCTGCAGGACTTCCCAGTCCCCACTGCCTCCACGTTGCACCGGGAGTGCCGCGGTAACGCCGAGCCACCTCCCAACTCTGCCCTCGAATTCCCCCCCTTGCGGCCCCTCGGCGCGATTCCGGGCGAGGCAATGTCCTGAGAACGTGTGGGGCTTAGCAAACAAAGTGTCTGTGCAATAAAGTGAAACCCAGAGGGACACGCACAAAGCCACTGAAAAAAAAAGATAGAGGTGGGAGGAAGGAAGTTGGGAAAAGAAAGAAACCCGGGGTCCTAGACCAGCCGCCGGGGTAATTCCTGTGCCGCTCTGTTTTGCAGGTTGGCTGCCCGGCGGGTCTCTGTGAGAGATCCAGGTAGATGGTGAACGTCCCCGGCAGCTGAGGGCAGGTAAGGAGAAAGCCGCGGGACCATCCCGGACTCCGGGAGCGCGTTGGTTACCCTTACCTCCCCCTCCTCAAATGGATCCCCACTTCCCCGGTCACCAGCAGGTGGGCGGGGCTGGGGGAGCGGCCTGGCTCCCCTCTTGGTGAGCCGAGGACCCCGGGGCGCTGTCGCAGCCCGCCGCTCCCTCCCCCGCCTCCTCCGAAGTAACCAAGCTGAAGTGCTAAGTTTGGAGAAAGTCTTTGAAAACTCACGCTGCAGCTTCGCAAAGCCGTCGCAGCTTTGAGTCCCATTTTCCTTCGGCCCTAGAGCCCTGGCTGCTTCTCTTCTCGTCCCCTTCCTACAAGCTGGATTCCCTCAGCCCAGGTCTTGGATCCCAGAAGACCGGGGTGGGAACGGGGCAGGGGGGAGCTTCTTTAGCTCTAACTTCTCTCCCTGAACGTCCTAGCCCGAGTCCCTGGCCTGCTTCACAGCGATCCCGCTAAGCGGGGTGTAGCAATGGCCCCCCAGAGCCCCAGGCCCAGTTTCCAGCGCCCCTCCCTGACCCCTGAGAGTGCCGCCCCGGGTTCCCGGCAGCGGCGGGGGCGAGGCTTCCACCTCCCAGCTCGGGTCTGCGTGGGCTATGCCGCTGAGGCCTACTTCTCTGTTCTCGACCGTGTCCTGGGGCCGCGGGTTCAGCTACAAGGATGACAGCACGGGACTTGCTGCCCTCCGGCTTCGCAAATCCCCGAGACCCTTTGAGGTGCTAGGTCAGTCACCCTTCACCCCCTGCTGGGACCCTGTGGTCCGCAGCCCAGACTGGACAGAGAAGGCCGGGTGCGCGCTGGCAACGAAGGACGCTGGCCGCAGCTGAGACGCTCCCGACCTCAGGCCGTGTCTTGGGGTCGCCCCCCTCTACAGTGGCCTCTTCGGCGTCCCCTGGCCCTCTGCGAGGCCTGGGCCGGTTACTGCGGTTGAGGTGTGGTGGGATTTCGCGTCAGCGATCTTTCAGTGGCTGGGCACAGAGAGGTCAGCTGGAATGGTGATTGCGGGCTCTGGGGCAGGGGCGCAGCCCTGGAGACCTTTGAAGGAACCAAGTGTCCTAAGTGGACAAGAGGTTGAGGTGCGGTTAGCCCTCCACATTGCCTCACCTTGGCCCTTTGTAGTCTCTACCTTTTCAAAAACACGTGAAACAAAATGAAACAACCCCTCATGCTCCGGGAGGCCTGCCGTCTGGGCACCAAGTGAACGTTTGCTTGTGCAACATGAAGCTGGCTTCTGCCGGATTCAGAATTTTGCCTGGACTTGGGAGCTTGCACACTCCGCGGTTCTTGCTCTGACCTCCCCAGCCTGGCCTGGCTTTGACTTCTCCTTACTCCTATGGACTCCCTACCAGTGTCTTTGGCTCATTCCAACGCTGGAGCCAGACGACCCAGAAAACTTTACTTTTCAAAGCAACTGTGGTTTCTGGGCTAAGGCCTTGTGGATTCCAGTTGACCACCCTGCGCAGTTCTGTAACCTGCCTTCCCTGTCTATCCCGGGGCAAGACTTGGCAGCCAAGTGGCTCCGATTGATGGTTTCCGTATGTCTCGTGTCTTCATAGGCCAGGCCCCCAGACGCATCAGACCCTGAAGGACTGCGGTGGGAGCCCTGCACCGCTTCTGGCCCCAGGTCCCCTGGATCCGTCGGGGCGCCTCCACCCAGCTGTTAGCATGATGTCTTACCTCAAACAACCCCCATACGGCATGAACGGGCTGGGCCTGGCTGGGCCCGCCATGGACCTCCTGCACCCATCCGTGGGCTATCCGGGTGAGCACCAGCCCTCCCGACCCTGCTTCAGCCTCTCCAATGTTGGGGCCCCCCAGACTGTTGGGTTTGAGTGCAAGCTTTGTTGCCGAGCAGGCCCAGGGAGTCGGCTATTGCAATACAGGGCCCACTGCCTGTTTACAATACAGGGCCCACTGCTGGCGCACGGGGCAGAGTCGTGGGCATGTGAGGTGGCCAGGGCTGAGAAAACGCGCAATGTGCGCCTTCCTGGCCGGGTCACCGGCAACCTTTCTCCTGTTGTGGTCCCACCACCAGCGCAGAGCTCATTTACCTGCGGATTCGCTACCCAGGGGCGGCTAGTGTTTTTCCTTTTCCCCCAACATGGAATGAGTAATCTGGACACTCGTTAGGCCCTGACAGAAAGAGCCAAACTTTCCTTATGCGAAGCGGCAGGCTGGACTGAAGGAGTATTCTTCCTTCCTAATTAAATTGTCCTCTAAATTGATGTCCTGCATCCATTTTTGCACTGCTGTAGAGGGCCAAACCCGGGGTTCTTTAGCTCCGGCTCCTTTACCCCATTTATTTTCTCCGAAAGTGTTTTTCAGGTCGTGTTTCTGCCTACCTCTTCCCCACTCCCTGTCCCCCAGCCAGAGAGAGACAGAGAGAGAGAGATTGTGTGTGTGTGTGTGTGTGTGTGTGTGTGTGTGTGTGTGTGTGTGCAGGGGAGGGGGAATGTGGAAGAAGGGAGATTGTAGACTTCTCTTACTTTTTTTAACCTCTGAGAGGCATAGAGAGGGGCAGCCCTTGAATCTTGGAGACACTGGCTTCTAGTCGCACATCTGCACTTTCTCCCACCTGTGGCCTCTCAGGCTCCGCCGCCCGAGGGAGTGTCTTTTATTCCCAGTTCGGCTTTCTCTTGCGAAGGCCGAGCTCTGGGCCTGCCAGGGGCCTGCCCGAGTGCTCTATCGCTGGTCCGCGTGGCCACCAATGACCCGCGGCGCCCCCGCCTGTCCCCGCAGCCACTCCACGGAAGCAGCGGCGGGAGCGCACCACTTTCACGCGTTCACAGCTGGACGTGCTCGAGGCGCTCTTCGCCAAGACTCGCTACCCTGACATCTTCATGCGGGAGGAGGTGGCGCTCAAGATCAACCTGCCGGAGTCCAGAGTCCAGGTGCGCACTCCCCGGGCTCCAGGGTCTGGGTAGGGGAGCTGAGACTGCTGGGGGAAGGTCTGGGAAGGCTCTTGAGGAGTTCTTGAAGAGACCGTCCTCTGGGGATGGGCTTACAGACTGGGCAGCCCCTCTCGGACTCCCCCTAGCGCTGGACCCCAGCCAGGAAAGGGGGCAAAAGTTAAAGGAAATGGCTTAGAGCCCTGAATTCCGCCCTTAGCCCTAGAGCGCCTTTCGTATCGGTATCGAAAGTACTTTTCAGAATTGCGGGAGGACTAGGGAGGCTCCCGAATGTAAAGCGCCCTGCAGGCCTGACACTTGCCCCTGCTTCTTTGCCTGCCTCAGGACTTGGCAGTTTCCCTCAGAGGCCTGAATTCTGCCTCTGCCCTTGTCTTCCACCCCGGGAATCCTAGAAATGGAAGAGCGGAGATTGGCCGGAGCCTGGTGCTCTGCCTGTGTCTCATTGGACGCTTCCTCTGCTTACGGAGGATGCCAAGTGCAAAATCCTGCTGCCGGCTTTCTTATTTCTGTTTTTGAGATGAAAGGGTTCCGATGATAATGTTCGGATTCTAACTCAGAACTCTCCTCAAGAGCCATTTGTTTCGCCTCCTTTACTGGAAGGCTTGAGAAGGGGGACCAGGAATGCAGTGCCATGTGCTGGGGCTTTCCCAGAAGAGTAACCATTCCATGTGGTTCCCCACCTGGAGCCAAAAGTCCAACGAAATCTCACCCAGGCTTCCTTCCCGAGTCCCTCAAGTTAGCCTCTGGCCTTGCTCCTACCCCCACCCAAATACTCGCCCTGCCCAGTTCTGGCCTCCGGGAGCTGCTCAGTGAAACGGCTCTGGCCCTGGACTTGGTGACTGTTCCACACTCTTCGGCCCTGTACCTCTCCGCTGTTGCCTGAGCTCTGTTAGTAGAAAACTGGGCCTCCAAACACACAGGGGGCCTCCAAACACACAGGGAAGCAGCCAACAGCAGCAATTTAGAGATGGCAGAACTTCTGGCTCGACAGACTGAAATATTCCGCCCTAGGGCAGAGTTGCGGTAGAGGTGGGGAGGTGCGCATCCCTGCTCTGGAGCCAGCTGAGGAGGGACTTTGAGCAGAAGGATGGGGGAGGGTGGAGGAGCTGAGAACCGAGGTAGGGGGCAGGGTCTGGCCAGGCCAGAGACAGGAAGGGGCGGAGGCCTCGGTGGGAAAGGGTTGCGATATTCTGGGCGGGGAGTTGGGTTCAAGGGGCGGGGGAGCAACAAGCTCCCCTAGTTTCCCTTGACCCACTCTCCCCCCATCCGGCCCACGGCAGGTCTGGTTCAAGAACCGCCGCGCCAAATGCCGCCAGCAGCAGCAGAGCGGGAGCGGAACCAAGAGCCGCCCAGCCAAGAAGAAGTCCTCTCCAGTACGGGAGAGCTCGGGCTCCGAAAGCAGTGGCCAATTCACGCCGCCAGCTGTGTCCAGCTCTGCCTCGTCCTCTAGCTCAGCGTCCAGCTCTTCCGCCAACCCAGCGGCTGCAGCGGCTGCGGGACTAGGTGGGAACCCGGTGGCCGCCGCGTCGTCACTGAGTACACCGGCTGCTTCATCTATCTGGAGCCCGGCCTCCATCTCGCCAGGCTCAGCGCCCGCGTCCGTGTCAGTGCCGGAGCCACTGGCCGCGCCTAGCAACGCCTCGTGTATGCAGCGCTCGGTAGCTGCAGGCGCCGCCACCGCAGCAGCCTCTTACCCCATGTCTTACGGCCAGGGCGGCAGCTACGGCCAAGGATACCCTACGCCCTCCTCTTCCTACTTTGGCGGCGTGGACTGCGGCTCATACCTAGCACCCATGCACTCACATCACCACCCGCACCAGCTCAGCCCCATGGCACCCTCCTCCATGGCGGGCCACCATCACCATCACCCACATGCGCACCACCCGTTGAGCCAATCCTCAGGCCACCATCACCACCATCACCACCACCACCACCAAGGCTACGGTGGCTCCGGGCTTGCCTTCAACTCTGCCGACTGCTTGGATTACAAGGAGCCTGGCGCCGCTGCTGCTTCCTCTGCCTGGAAACTCAACTTCAACTCTCCCGACTGTCTGGACTATAAGGACCAAGCCTCATGGCGGTTCCAGGTCTTGTGAGCCCAGGAATGAGAGAGGAGAAGAAACGCAACTACCTGCGCCCTCCGTGGTCCCCATCCTGTTGCTGCTGCTGCACCGCCCGCCTTTGCCTCGACTTCTCCAAAACTGAATTTTCACCCCCCAAAAGATGTCCATTGCCTGCACTGCCGCCCCCATTTTTGTGCCACTTGCTTGGGGGGATGTGCAAACCCGCCCTATCCCTTGGATGGGGGGACCGGTGCTTCGGCTTGGCCTACACATTCTATACAGGAGAGATGTATTCTCTCCCCCCTTCAGCCCCTACTAAACTCCTAAGTCTCCCCTTTCAACCTTTCTGGACAGCTATTAAGCACTTGCAGCCTTCGGAGGCTCTTCGCTCTGATCCGCTGTTTGAGCCCAACACTAATTTATTCTTTCTGGACACTGGAGTCACTAACTGGCGTGTTTCTGCCCATTGGAGCACCCACACACTACTCCAAATCAAAACCACTAAGAGTTCCTCCCGCGCAGACTGCCGCCCCTTCAGCTGCCCTCGATTTTGCTCCACGCCTGCGGGCCAGAGCCTCTCGGCGTTTCTTCCGCCCAGCTGAGTGCGCTGGGGCGCGCCAGGGCTAGGCCCGCCGGAGGAGCGCGCCCCCAGCCTTCCGCGCACAGAGCCGCATCCCGCCCGACCTGCGCTGGACTGGTTCAAGCTTCCGCCTCGGCGGGAATGCTGTACATAGTCAGGTCCGTTCCAGGGACCACTTAAACTTTTTAGTTGCTGTTGGTTGGTTGAACTGAACATATCTTGTCTTAGCACCCAGGAAACAGAACTTTAAGAGATATACAGCACATATATATATACGTATATATATACACATATATAAAAAACAAAAGCAAAAAATATTTTCCCTCTGTCCGTTCCCCTTCAGCTCTTCCTCAATCAATGGCGCTTTTTCTTTTTCAGTTGTTGCAAAGCTGCCCTGCCCTCTTCACATCTTCTCCCTCTGTGTATTTATTGAAGAGAACCGCTTGGTTTTAGGAAGCTGGGCACGGGGTATCAGAAGTGTGGAGGAAACAGACAAGTTAGGGTACAGAGGTAGGGGCTGGGCAGGGGCGCAGGGCTGAACCCCTCATCGGGTCTAAGCACAGGGGCGCAATTCCAGTTTACAAACCTAAAACAAGAAAACCAAAACCAGGGAACAAAAACCAAACCAAAACAAAATCCGTAAAAGTACAGCATTAGGGAAAAACAGACAAACCCAGGCCCCAAACCCAGTTCCAACTCCTCTGTCGGCTTCTCTCTTTCAACACCCTTGTTTTGTCTAGTGAGTTTTTAGTGCACCTTCGTTCTCCGAAATCTGCGGAGAGCCCGCGCGCCTGTGTATCAATTTTGGCTTTGGCCGCTTCGTCCAGTAGGTGGGAAAGTAATTTGTAAATTTGATTTGTCTGATGTGAAGATCACAAATTACTTGTTGAAATGTAAGGCAGTCCCCCTCCTCCTCTTTATCTACATTAATTCCCGAAAATAAATGCAAATTAATGAACGGCTCGTCAGTGTTGCTCTTCTGATTCCAGCCTCAGGTCTTGGTCTCCGGGGGCTAAAAGCGAGGGAAACTCCGTGTTAATAACCCGCGTGTTAATGACCTGCGTGAAGCTGGAGGCCAAAGGATGAGGCGGGAGGACCTGGCAAGAGGAGCCCCCAGAAACTTTCGCTTAGGGAGTGTCTCCCCCACCCCCACCACGCCCCTCCGCGTCAGCCTGGCCTCTTCCCCCAGGCGTTTTGACCCCGCATCCCCCCTCGCCATCCAGGACAGAGACAGGTGTCAGGACTCAATTCCCGAAGCAATTCCTTTCTCTTCAGAGGCAGGAGCCTGGCACTGATTTCTTCACCCTAATTGCCTGCACCAGAAAGAAGAGGGGGAGGGGAAGAGGGTCGGGAGGCGGGAAAGGATAGCTCTGTAATGCTCTCAGAGCTGAGCCAAAAAGGAAAAGAAAGCAAAACGACAAAAAACCGATCCGTGTCCTGCATGTTGGCAGCAGACAACCTTCCTTGCTGCTGAGCTGTCCCGGGTGGCTTCACCGCGGCTGGGGAATCAGAGTCATTCCTTCCACGTGCTAAGATGTCCCTCTAAGCCCTCAGCTCCTGCCAGAAGTAGCCAAATTACCTTTCTTCGTATCGTAAAGTTCTTTTAAAACATACAAACTCATAACCTGGAAAAGTCGACAAGGACGCGTTTCACTTTGGCAGGGGAAGAAGACGCCTGACTTGCATCTGGGGGTCAGGAAGGACAGTTCCATCTCCCTCTGAGGGAAGACGGGGGTGGGGGGAAATCCTCCCCCAGAAAATGCAGAGCCTGGAACTGTCCAGACTCTGGCCTGAAACCTCCTGGGTGTAAGGCCATGAATCTGCTCAACTTGCCCACGGGCGGGAAGGAAACAAGGAAACAACGAAAAGTTTCCTGCGAAGTGACCAACATCCCCTATTTTTAAAAAATTCCGTGTGAGACCTGAGAACACACCGTGAGGCGGGGTTCGGAGAATGACCCCTCCCGCGCCACGCACCCCGCGCCCAGCGGGGTCGCAGGGCTGCGAGCCCGGCTGTAGGAAAGCTTTTTCGGCCGCGTCCTCCCTCCGGATTCGGTAGGCCATGCTCGGGCGCGCCCTTCCCACGCCAACAAACCATCTTCCCCGACTCAGCAGAGGCCCACAGGGGGCGCAGCCGCGGCCCCTCCGCCCTTGGCCCAGCGGCGCCGCCCTGGCGCGCCGGGCCTGAAGGCAGGGCCGACCCGCGCCCGCGCAGGGTCTCCCTTAGGCGGCGCCTTGGGTGAAATGAGGGGCCAAGCCTGACCTGCTGGGGTGCCCCGTGGCACCTTTGGTGCGGACCCCGCATGTGCCGGGGAGAGTTGGCGGGCGGCCAGGACGAGGAGGCTTCCAGCTTGCGCCGCACTGGCCTGGGCACCCGGGCTTCAGGGCCTTTTGGGCGCTCCCCTCAATTGACCCTGCCTGTAGCGGCCCCAGGGCCGCTTTGGCTCAAGCAGCAGCTGCCAATGCCGCTCGAGGCCCGCGGCTCCCTGAGGCGAGCTCTGTGGGGCCCAGCAGTCCTCTTGGCTGCTAAATGGAACGAAACCAGGAGACCCGGCTTTGCACTCGTTTGGACAACTGTGTGGCCTCCGGAGCAAGGTGCCCAGATCTTTGGGCCTCAGTTTCGTCGCAGTTGTTATTTGACTCCACTCGGCCTGGGACGTGTCGGAGCTTCACACTTTAGGTCGTGGCTGCGGGCGGGAAGGGCAGATGCGACCCCGTGGGCCGGCCCCTCGGGGGTGTCTAGAAGCTTCGGCACCTGGATATTAAGGCGGGAGGGGGCTGGCGGCCAGGCACACCGAGGCCCGGCCGGAGTTCCCGCCGGGGGAACGAGGCTTCGAAAAGAGGCACGTGCTTCTCCCAGGGCCTCCCGGCAGGTGCTGAAACCCCACGGCGCTGAGTGGAAACCGGAAGTGAGAAGGCGCCCTGGGCCTGCCGGGCCGCGGCGCCACCTCAGGCTGCCGGGACGCTGGAGCGTGTGGGATTGGGGTGAGTGCGCCGCCGGGCCGGGGGCGGCGGGGGACGGCGGGAGGTGGCCAGGCCTGGCAGGGTGAGGGCGCTGGCGTTGGCCGAGAGTCCCTGGGCAGCGGCGGCGGGAACGCGGAAGGTCCCCCCCCAACCCCACCCTCGGCCGGCCACCTGTTGACAGGCAGGTTCTCTGAGAACCGACTTCAGCTCGCCCTTCTGTCCAGGAAGTTTGTTCGGTTTGGGTTTGGGTGTTCCTGACTCAATTGGAGCGACTAGAATTGAAGCAACTTAACGAGATTTAGCAACCTGCGAAAATTTAGCAACGTTCAGACGTCAACAGTTTTCTTTCTTTGAGTGGTCAACGAAATCTTGACGTTTTCTACTCATACCTTGTATTCTCTGTTTATACTGTAGGGGCAAAAAAGGCTACTCTTAGACGAACGTGTGTGAAGTGCTTTAAGGGTAAGGGATGGGTCATATTTATGATTTTAAAGATTGTTTTTAATCTTAAAACTCTCTCAAGGGCACTGCTTTAATTTGCTGAAGTTCTGAACAGATTCGGTGAAGTGACCTCGTTTGTTGAGCCTTTCTGTAATTTTTTATACCAGTTATTGAGTATAGATAGAGACAGTGTTTCTCTAATTCATTAGTGGTTTTTGTTTTTTTGTGGTTTTTTTGTTTTGTTTTGTTTTAGAAAAAAATCTTAAAGCTACAGGGCATTAAACGTAAGGGGGAATCTGAGAAGAAAAACAGGTAAAAACCTTAAGACGCTGTATGTCAGCAAATTCATTTCTGCTAAATTACAGAGACCAAAAACCGGAGTGGTTTCATTTCTTGTATCAAAAGAAAATTACTAGTTTTTAATGTATTTTGTGCAAAATAGCAATTTCCACAGCTAAATTGTGATTTTTTTTCAATTGTGAAAATATAAATTCACTACTCGCTCTGGCAGAATTCATTAATGTTAATGATGTCATTAGTGCCTGATGACAAGCCCTAAGGTTTTCTTTAGAGGTACAGAAATAAAATCTGATATATAAATGTTGTTATTATATACATTATTGGTAAAGAGAATCTGTATCATTACTATTCAAGACCAAAAAATCACTTGGCTTCTGATGCGGAATTAATTTAAGAACAGCAACAAGATATTTTTATAAAATTCCCTAATTAAAAACAGAATAAGTTCTCAACAAGTTATTCTATATTTTTCACACTTTCTCTCCCTTCCCCCATACATTTTCATGTTTAAAATGAAAATGAAAAAACCCTCAAGAAATATTTATATTAAACAATACTTGAATTAAAACCCACCACATTTTAAATGAATACTAAATAATAACAATATCTTGCCTATTTGACAAGAAAGCATCTTCATTATCTTAAGGAAAGAATCTGTTTTAAATAAATGTTTGGGTGTCTGGACTGTACTTTTTTGAAAACCAGAATCTTTTTTGGCTGTGTTTAGTAGATGGTTCCTGAGAAAGCAATTATGCCTCTTAATTATCCTGTTGATATTTACTGATATCTGAAAAAATAATTGAATTTTTGTGTGTGTGGACGAGGGGAACATGCCATTTTGATCTGATGATTCTTTAATCATGTTTTAAAACTGAGTTGTATTTTACTTAAAACACAGGTGCAGTTCCTCAAAAGTTTTAAAAATCAAAAATATTTGTGAAAAAATCCAGTAATTTAGGTGAAATGGCAGTTACATGATACAGCCAGAATTGACACTGCTTTTGAATATATCTAGTTTTTTTCTTAGGAAAAAAATAGAGCAAAGAAGTGTATGGTGTGCTTGAAACTAAAATGCATATCACTCTAATTTATGAAATTGTACACTTTTGTTTCTAAAACTATTACTTGAAAGATAGGGATATGCTTAAAATATGTTGGAGTTCTTTCTAACCAAATAGAACTTAGGCTCCATTTAATCAATGATGGTCCATCAAAATTCAAACATTGGAAATCTATGGTGTTTCTAAAAATTGTGCCTCTTTTACCTCCTTTGAATCTTTTACTTGGTGACTAATATAACTAAAGGGACAAAATTGCATTCCTTTCCAATGGTCACAAATACTTTTTTACAAAGGTTAATCTTTGCTAAACAGATTATGAAAGCTATTTTAGAAATTCTTTTAAAGTGGATTGTAAATTAGGATTTAAGGAACTTGAGTCAAAAATTTTTCAGGATTGGAGTATAAATAGATCATAACTAATCTTTACACTCGGGGTAAAAAATAAAATGTAAGAATAAATGATCTCTGATTCAGCTTCTAAAGAGTGTATAAAACATTTGGTGTCTAAAGAATGTATAAACATTTTCAGTATACAAATATTCTCATGTATGTTCAGAGCTCTAAATGCTTGTAAGCTACATCATCTGTCATAGCTATTTCAATAGGAATCATATTTTATTTTTAAAATTTATTTTTAAAATTTTGCTGTGAAATATACAAAAGAAATTAAAAAGAGATTTATACACTGCAAGGAATAAAATATACATGGAGTAACAAGTTTTTAACAAATACTTTGAAAAGTAGATTTGTAGTTGGTTACAATATCAATGTTTAAATTTGATGTTGCATAAAATATATCTATTCATGTTTGGGGCATTTGTTAAATCTTTTAGAGTAGTTACTGTTACTACATAGGGACACTTTTTAAGGGAGAAAAGCACTTTAAATCGTAAGATACAAAAAATCTGTAGGCCTTTGTAAATTCATAGGGTTTCTTGGGTGGAAGAGATGTGCTTTATGTCTATTTGTATTTTTAATGAAAGAGCACCCAGATAATCTACCTTCTTGTTTCTCAAGCATGTGAATATTTGACCTCATCCAGAGCTGTTGCTTCAAATCCTGATTTCATTGCTGGTGTTTCATTGCTCAAATTCATGTTTCTAGCCCAGACTTCTCTGTTAGACTTCGGATACCATACCTGTACATGAACTAAATAGAGGCTATTGAATTTAAGCCCTTAGGGAAGTTAATGATATGATGTCTGGGACTTGCTTCAAAATAGTCAAGGAAGAGAGAGAGTAGGTCAAAAATAGAAGAAATAAGATTAGCCTTGAGTTGATAATTTTTGAAACTGAGGGAGAATACTAAGACTTTATTATACTATGCTTTTGTAGATTTAAATTTTTTTCTTTACTGTGAATAAAAGATATTTATTAGTTTGTCAAAAGTAGTCTTTGTAGTAGATTGAAAAAATTGCACTTCCCATGCTTTGGTGTTTGTACAATATTATTCACATATATTGTTTTCTTTAATTTGCCCGAGTCTTGTGAAGTTGGCAGTGGTAAAGTGAGACTAAGTGGTTTGGTTACTTATTCAATATTGCATTATTGGTAGGTAGCAGATCTTGGTACTCAGTCTTCAGATTCCATTCTCATTTGCTCTAAGAGGTATCTAAATTTTTAAGTGTATTAACAAACATTAATTTTAAAATACATAATCATATCATTTGAGAATCTGATTGCCAGATTAATATTAATAAAAGATGCTTCATCTAAATTCAAGTTGTAAAAATTTGAGTTTTGGTCATTGAAAATTATTTATTGGGATGTCCTTACTTTTCTGTTTCTGGGCATCACTTAAATTTCATTTTAATGAATTTTCTGAGAGACATTAACATTAATTGAGGAGACTAGTGTGATACCAAGTCTCATCTTTCTATTTTCCCCATTAATTCCTTATTAATTTTAATTTCTTACTGATTTTCATTTCTAAGTAATTTAAAAATTTCTTATTAGTGGGTTCACATTTATGAGTGGTGTTTTCTGTTCTTGAGTGAATCTTCTTTGCTCAGAACATTGCTACATTATAGGAGTTCTAATCCAGAGAATAAGTTTAAACCAGATATAGAGTTGGGATTAGATTAATGGCTCTGTATTTGAGGCTTATGTGTAAGCAAACATTCAGGTCTTTTTTTTTCCCCCTACCTACACTAACTTGGAAACATCTATTTTTGAGTTTTGAAGCTTGTAGCTTGATTTTTAAAATCTCGCTAATGGAAAATCCTTGTCTTTTTGGGTAAATTTTATTTTTCAGAGCTAAGTCTGGACATTAAGAAATGAGTTAACAAGTTGGGTAGCAGAGATCATATCCCTATAGGTCTCCTTTATTGAAAAGCAAAGAGCAGAAGTCTTGTTTGAGTTGTACCTTTATTCTTCAGGTTTTTTTAAACCCTTATTTCATGATTCTATTCATGCTGATAACTTCTTCAGTCTTCCCCTTACTTGATGTGAAAAATAAATGTTGTCTATTCATGTTTATTATGTTTAGAGAAAATAAATAGCACCTATTTTCTCCCTGTATTTTCTCAAGTTGAGGCATAAACTGTATTGTGTACTCAGCTCAGCACCTGATAATCCTGCATACCTTTTATTTGAACTTTTTATTAGGAACTGAGATTTTTCTTTACCCTGAGATTGTATTCCAATTAATAAGTCAGCTAAACCTTTTATCCTGAGAGAGATTAGAAATCAGCAGGGTTCCTAGAGCTAAGAGAAACCTAAGAGGTTGGACTAAGTTTTCCTGTACTCTCAGCCCTTGGCACAGTGCCAGACACAAGGTAGGACTCAGCAGTGCTTATTGAGTGAATTAAAGAGTGAAGCCCAGTCATCAGCCATGAAACAGATTTATATGTAATTCTTCTCAGATACAGAATTGCCTTTGTTTCTTTCTGATTTTTAAAGTTAGTTTTGAATGGATTTGATAGCATCCTTTCTTAAACTCTTTTGATCATCCTTAGAAATAAGACTTTTTTGGTTCTCACTATCACATCTCTTTCAAAATTTATTTCATTAAAATTTTATGTTGTAAAATTCTTTAAAAGTTTATAAAATTTATATGTACATTTCATCAAATGGTTATCAACTTAACACCATGTAATCACTACCCCCACGTCAAGAAATAGAATATTATTGGGACCACATAATTTTTTAGGTTATTCTTTACCCATCATAATCTCTTCTGTCTCGCCAGAGGTAACTGCTATTCTGTTGCTCATGTTACTGACACTCCTTTACTTATCGTGAGGTTATGTCCCGATAAACCCATAGTAAGTTAAAAATATCATAAGTTTATTGACTAGAGTCAAATTAAAAAAAAGAAAATATTGTAAGTTGAAAACGCATTTAATACATCTAACCTACCAAACATCATAGCTTAGCCTAACCTACCTTAAATGTGCTAAAAGCATTTATATTAAGCTACAGTTGTGCAAAATAACGTAACAGAAAGCCTATTTTATAATAAACTGTTGAATATCTCATACAATTTATTGAGAACTGTACTAAAAGTGAAAACCCGAATGAATACACAGGAACTTAACATATGGTTTCTACTGAATGTATATTGCTTTTGCACCATCATAAAATTGAAAAATCCTAAATTGAACCATTGTAAGTTGGGAACGGTCTATAATTTTTTCTTGCATTTCTTTTCTATCTTAACCACCTCTATATATATTCCTAAATAATTATAGATCTATTTAGCCAGTTTTGAATTTTATAAGAATAAAATTATATTGTATTATCTTTGTAACTATTTTCACTTAACATTGTAATGTTTATAATTATGTGTCTGTAGCTTGTTCGTTTTTATTGCTGTATGTTGTATAATATTACATAGTGTGAATATACCAAAATTTATCTGTTTTACTGTTGATAGGTGTTTGGGTTGATTCCAGTTTGGGACAGTTATAATGATGCCACTCTGAACATTCTTTTATGCATATCCTGATGCATATAAGAATGCAGGTCTCTAGGATATGTTCTAGGAGTAAAGTTTCTGAGCCATAAGACATTTATATATTGACTAAATACTGGCATAATTTCCAAATTGGTTGTGTTAGTTCATGTTCTCAAATAGTGAATGAGAATTCTAATTGCTCCATATCTTTGCCAGAGTTTAGTATTGTTAGACTTTAAAAATTTTGTCTCTCTATTGGGTGTGTAGTAATATCTCGTTGTGGTTTTAATTTGTATTTTCTTGATTACTGATGAGATTGAGCCCCTTTTCATATGTTCGTTTCTATTTTTATTTCTTCTTTTGCGGAGTGCCTATTCTTCTTATATTTGCCTTTGTCTTTTTTTTTCTATTAGATTGTCTGCCTTTTCTCTGATTTGTAAGAGCTCCGTGTATGTTCTGCATATTAGTCCTTTGTCAGTTATATGTGTTGCAGATATTTTCCCCACTTTGTGGATTGCACTTTCACTCTTAGCTGAATTTGTTAAATTTTTTCTTTCTGATTGGTGCATTTTATATGTCTTGTTTAGGGAGTCCTTTCTTACCTCATGATCATGAAAACATTTCTCTATATTTTCTTATAAAATATTTCTTTTAAAAGTTTTGCCTTAAATATTTTTCATCTGACTTTTGTGTGTGTGAAGTATTTGGCAATGGTTCCTCCTGTTCCTTTTTGAAACTTCATCTGCTCACATGACTGCAAATATCATCTTTATGTTGCTAAAACTCTGTATTTTTTGGTATTGACTACATTCCTTAGCTGAGACCCTTATTTCCAGCTGCCTCCTGGATCTCTCCGCTTGAATCCAATCAATAACACAACGAATTTGGAAAATATCTGCTACACTGAGCTCATTTTTAAAATTTTTGCTTTCTGTTTAGATTAAATCATCATGTAAGCCAAAGTACATCGTGGAATCTTTGAGATTTTTCCGCTTTCCTTCCCCATCCAAATAGCCATCATGTCCAGGTGATGCTACTTTTGAAATACATCTCAAATCCATTCTTCTTTTCCTTCTCTCCAGTTCCACAATTACTGCTCAGAGTTCCACATAGTCTATACAATAGCTTCCTAATTGGTTTTCCTAGCTTCCTTCTATCCCCCTTCTGTAGTCAGTCATTCACACTGCCACAGAGTTTTCTTTCTAAGACAAATCACACCTCTTTCCTGCTTTTATGGCATTTCATTCCCTTCATTATAACAAAAAGTTTAAACTTCCACATGGCTTCTACCATTACTCTGTGGGAATCTCATGTTTTAGCCACACCAGGCTACTTATTGTTTCCCAAAGAAGCTGTGTACTTTCATTATGCCTTTTTTCATGTTATTCCCTCTGCTTGGAGTAGTCTTCCTTCTACCTCTTCCCACTGGGAAAATCCTATTCCTTCCACCACCATTCCCAGACAGAATTAATCATTCCTGCCTCTGGGCTTCCCATAACACTTTGTTCATATCTTTATTGCAGTACTTATCATACTGCTTTATAGTTGTTAGTTTATGTACCAGTCTGTCATGCTATAGATTTTGAGGTCTTTTAGTACAGAGAATATGTTTTGGTAATATTTTTATTCTTAGCACCTAGCAGTGCCTGATACATAATAGTACTAAAACATATTTGAATTAAATTTAAAAATTTTGCTAATCTTTAAAAAGAAAATGGAAATATATACATTGACTAAAGGTCATGAGTAGAGAAAAATGTTGGTGAAAGAGTACAATATCAATATTTCTAAACTGCTTTAGAAAAGATTCATATCCATTACCTATTCTGAAGTTGATTAAAGCTGTTGTGTTTTGCTGTACCATAATCTCAGGTTAATTAGTTATCTGGTCTGTTTTATGTGGGTGGGTTGTAGTTAAAAAGATTACAGCATATTGCTCTGGCTTAATGCTAATGAAAGAGCAAAAATAATCTTAAAAGAACAAATAAAATAGACTGAACTCTCCCTATTTTTAAAAGGATGACTTTTGTTTCAAACAGACTTAGAACACAAAGTTAATTAAAAATTAGTTTTTAAAAAGTAATAAATTTGTAACACTGCTGGAGAAATGTGTTTTTTTTTTTTTTCAGAGAACACATTAATGAACATAGTCTATCCTATTACAAGTGTTATGATACTGATGAATATATTTGTTTTGACAGTGCTTGCTAACTTCTAGTCTGGAAGGTGCTGGAATTAGGTACTCCTTGGGTTTAATCATAATGGTAATAGGTTAACAGTTTCTACATGTGATAACTTTGCAGACATCCACAAAATATAAAACCTCTGGTGACTAGAGTCCAAATATTTACTTAAGGCTCACACAGCACATACAAAACAATTGAATTGTAGTTAGACAATTTTTTACAGTTCGTCTGGAGGAAGCAGGGTTAGTAGCGTTTGATAACACTATCTTTCTCTCTTTTCATGTTAGCTTATTTGTCATATGCACAAGAGTATTCTGAATATAAAATGTTCTTAATAGAGAAAATTTAAGAGAAAATTGATTTTTCATTAAGATATTGTACATTATTTATATTTGGAATTTCGATTGAAGTAGATCTTTAAAGAAACTTGAAAAAGTTTGTCTTCTTTGTCTGCAGATCAGTATCTTCTGATAATAATTGTATAGATTTTGAAATAAATCAGCCCCAATCATAAAAGTAACTTTTAGATAAACATGGCCAACTGAATAACGTGTTCATTTTTACTCTCTCATGAAAACACAGTAAAATAAAAGTCAAGGAATAAAAAAGGCATAAATTCCGTAATGACAAAGGGAACATGAAAGGTGACATCAACAGAATTTTGGAAGCTGGATTGTTAGTGGGTGAGTCGTAACTAACTTAGTAAAGAAAGCTGAACCCCTGACTGGGCAGCTACTTTCCACCTGCCACACCTGGCTAGCTGGGACAGCAAATATTAGCCAGTGGCTCTGCAGATACTGGTGGTTCCAAGCAATGGTCAGCGTGAAATTAGGGGGGACCAGAACTATCTTGAGATGATCTCATTGTAACACACGTGTCTACATTTTTGAGACTACAAATAACTGAACATTATAGATGCAGTATGCTATGTAAGCATATGTTATGAATTATGTTTGATTATGGGAGTAGGATGATGGTATCTAAGGAAGAACCTCAGTGGCTCTGTTAATTCAGCAAGAGTAACTGTGGAACCATAACATCTGGACCTGCACTGTCCATTATGGTAGCCATTAGCCACATGTGGCTTTGGAGCACTTGAAATGTAGCTAGTCTGAATTGAGATGCAATGTAAGTATACAACTCTTCCTAGTTTTCAAGGACTTAGTATATGTAAAAAAAGAATGTGACATCTCATTAACTTTTATATTAATTGCTTTTGAAAAAATATGTTGATATACTGGTTAAATCAAATGTATTACTAAAAATAATTTCACTAGTTCCTCTTTACTTTTCTGATGTAGATTTTAGAACATTTTAAATTATGTATGTGGCTCCTGTTATTTCTCTTTAATTCACCTCTAAGTAGAGATATTGATACCTAAGATGGCTGGTGTGGTTCTCTGGTCTGTCTCTTACAGGGACAGAAAGAACTCTAAATGGGGACCCCATCCATACTCTGTAGTACATCTGAGTATAACCGAAAGTGCTACAAATATGTACTTTTGGCAAACTACAAAACTAATAACATTGTGAGTTGCGAGTCTCTTAACTAAATAAAAAACGTAATTGCCTACAGTTCTCAATAGACTTCTTGCTAAAATTGTTAATTTTCTTGAATGTTACCCACCTGTCAATGCCTCTCTAGCACAATTCCTCCCTTGAATCTATGTAACTTACTTTTTATACCTGATTATTGAATGCCAAAAGAGAAAACCTCACAGCTGAGCTGGCAGGATTCCATAGAGGCATTGTTGCCAACCTGGCCTTGGATTCTTAAGCTTTTTAACAATCTTTCCAATGTTGCTGTGTTTTTCTAATCATTTGTCTCTTTTTTTGAGACAGGGTTTCACTCTGTCACCTGGGCTGGAGTGCAGTGGCACAACCATGGCCCACTGTAGCCTTGACCTTGTGAACTCAAGCAGTCCTCCCACCTAAGCCCCCCAAGTAGCGGGGACTACAGGCTCATGTCACCATGCCTAGCTAATTAAAAAAAATTATGTGGAAACAAGATCTTACTATGTTTCCCAGGCTGGTCTTGAACTCCTGAGTTCAAGTGATCCTCCTACCTTGGCATCCCAAAGTGCTGGGATTACAGGTGTAAGCCACCTTGCACAGCCTCTAGTCATCTCTTTAACCTAGTCTTCATGGTGGCCATTAAAACCCCCTTTATTCTTCTCAAACCCTCTATCCTTTTTCTTAGCAGATGACCTTACTTCCTACTTTATTGAGGAAACACTGTAGAAGGCATCAGAGAGGAATTCCCGTGTCTTTCAGCTACCATACCTGCAATCTTACCTCTACTCATGTATTAGGGTTCTCTAGAGGGACAGAACTAAAGGAATATATATATATATATATATATATATATATATATATATATATATATTCATATATGAGTTTATTAAGTATGAACTTAACACGATCACAAGGTCCCACAATAAGCCGTCTGCAGGCTGAGGAGCCAGGATAGTCAGTCCAAGTTCCAAAACTGAAGAACTTGGAGTCCAATATTCGAGGGCAGGAAGCATCTAGCACAGGAGAAGGATGTAGCCTGGGAGGCTAGGCCAGTCTCTCTTTTCACATTTTTCTCCCTGATTATATACTAGCCATACTGGCAGCTGATTAGATTGTGCCCACCCAGATTAAGAGTGGGTCTACCTTTCCCAGCCCACTGACTCAAATGTTAATCTCATTTTGCAACACCTTCACAGACACACCCAGGTCAATACTTCGTATCCTTCAATCCAATCAAGTTGACACTCAGTATTAACCATCACAGCTCATAACCATTCCTTTACTTCTGTCAAATGTTAGGCACAGTGATTCTCTTCTGTCTGAAGCTAATCTCTGATTCTGTATTCTTGCTCTTGTCTCTTAAGCTTCCTCAGAGGCTTCTTTTGGCATCTTCAGTTTCTTTCTCCCTCCTTATTGGCTTTATCCCAACAGAACTTAAAGATGCGGTGACTTCTGCCATCTTTAAAAATCCTCTCTTGATCCTTTGTCCTCCTATACTTACTACTAGGTCTTCTTCTAACAGCTGAGCTTCTTGAAGAAATTGCCTCCTTACTATTTCTATGTCATCACCTTCTGTTTACATCTTAATTCACTGTAGTAAAGCTTCTCCCCAAGACTGCTTTTGCCAAAGTCAATAATTATATGTCTAAGATCCAAGGGGACAATTTTTAGTCTTAATCATATTTGACTCCTCAATACCATTTGATATTAGTAGTCATTTTATCTTCTATGAAATAACTTTTCCCCCCGGGTTTTGGGATTCTCTATTCTTGCAGTTTTTTTTTTTTTCTTCTTAGTCTGCTTTGTGACTACTCCTTTTCTGCTTACCCATTAAACATTGTTTTTCCTCAAGACCCCTTCCCTGGGCTGTCTTCTCAGTTTACATACCCTCTATGGGTAATTCATCTACTCCCATGTTTTCAGTTGCTCTGCATATGTGTTTTCAGTCTTAATCTCTGACCCAGTTTCTATCTGTGTGATGCACATACAACGGTACCTATGCTACCACATCTGCTCCTTGTACTTTATCCTCTGTCTCAGTGAATAACAACTCTATGAACCCCTGACCACAAGAAGGAAACCAGAAAGTTACCTACATTCCATCCACCTTGGTCCTCCTTCAATTTCCATCATCAGTTACTCAACAAATTCAGTTCATTTTATCACTTAATTAAGTAGAACTTAATTCTACTTACCTGTCGATATTCCAAATACAAAATGCTTCTATAATCTCTCGCCTAGTCTGTTCCAATAACCTCCTTACTCGTTATGCTTTCCTCAATCCTGATCCTATACATAAAACCTGTGGTAGTTAGTTTCCAAAGATGGCCCCCAATGAATCACATCTTCCAGGATTCCCTCCCATATTGAATCTGAGCTGACCTTGTCACTTACTCTAAGTAATATGGTAGAAAGGATGCTGTGCCATTTCCAGGCCTCTGCCATACAGCAAAAGTTGAATGCTTGATAGCTTTAATTTTCACACCTAAAGTGCCTAATAGTAAGTCTCCAGCTCCCCTGCTGGAGGACTAGAAAGTGGAAAGAGTGTGCCTGAAACTAGATGGAGGAAGAGAAGGGCTCAGGCATCCCAGTATCCCAAGTGAATCTAGCTTTCTAGATGTCCCTGACAAGATGCCTTATGTGTGAGAGAGCCATCTTTGATGTTCCACATCTGTAAAACCCCGAGATGACTTCAGCCCCAGGCAGCATCATGTGGAGTTACGAAACTGTCTAACTGAGCCTAATCAATCCACAGAATAATGACAAATAACAAAATGGTTGTTGTTTTAAACCACTAAACATTGTGGTGGTTTATTTCACAATAGGTAAAGCCAAAACTAAACCTCTCTCTGTTGTACTTACTACTACAGTCTCATCTCTTGACAGTTTACCTTTAACACTTTAAGATCTACCTTCACTAAGCTGCTTGAAGTTCCCCAAGTCCCCTCTGCCTTTTCTTCTAGACTTTTTGTTCCCACTGTTAGAAACATTTTCTTTTCTTTTTTTCAGACAGGGTCTTGTCCTGTCACCCAGGCTGAAGTACAGTGGTGGAGTCACGGCTCACTATAGCCTTGAACTCCTGGGCTCAGGTGATCTGCCTACCTTAGCCTCCTAAGTATCTGGGACTACAGGCATGCACCACCATGCCTGGTTAACTTTTAAATTATTTGTAGAGACAGGGTCTCCCTATGTTGCCCAGACGTTTTGAACTCCTGGCCTCAAGTGATCCTCCCACCTAGGCCTTTCAAAGTGCTGGGAATACAGGAGCGAGCTCCCACACCTGGCCTAGAAACATTTTCTTATATAACTTATAACCCTCGCCCTACCAAATTCCTACTCAGCTTACAAGTTTTTGCTTAGACATCCCTAAAATCCTGGGTGACTAATTTAATTGCATTGCTTATGTCCTCTCATAGTAGCAAATACACTTGCCGGCAGAATAATGGTTAAGAATATATAGTTGAGCACTGTGATCTTTTTGCAAGTTGCTTATTCTCTCTAAGTCTCCAGTTTCTTCATCAGTAAAATGAGGATAATCATATAAATTAACCCATAAGTTTGTTGGGAGTATGTAAGAATATTCAAAAAACAGTTAACTATCATTAAACAAAGACATGGAATCAACCTAGGTGGCTATCAGCAGTGGTATGTATGCACCGTGGAGTACTCTGCAGCCATGAAAAAAAATGAAATTGGCTGGGCGTGGTGGCTTACGTCTGTAATCCCAGCACTCTTGGAGGCTGAGGCAGGCAGATCACGAGGTGAGGAGATCGAGACCATCCTGGCTAACATGGTGAAACCCCATCTCTACTAAAAATACAAAAACTTAGCTGGGTGTGGTGGTGGGCACCTGTAGTTCTAGCTACTTGGGAGGCTGAGACAGGGGAATGGCGTGAACCCGGGAGGTGGAGCTTGTAGTGAGCTGAGACGGTGCCATTGTACTCCAGCCTGGGCTCAGAAACAAAAAAGAATGAAATCATGTACTGTGCAGCAACATGGGTGCAGCTGGAGGCCATTATTCTAAGTGAATTAACACAGGAAGAGGAATCCAAATACTGTGTTCTTACAAGTGGGAGCTAAACATGGCACAGTAGATACTGAAGTAGGAGGGAGGGAGAAAGGCAAGGGTTGAAAAACTATTAGGTACTATGCTTACTACCTGGGTGGATCATTTGTATCCCAGACCTCAGCATCACTCAATATACCCATGTAACAAACCTGCACATATACCACTTGAATCTAAAATAGAAGTTGAAAATTTAAAAACCCAAAAAACTATTAATGATTATTAATGTTGTGAAAACATTATGATAGCCCAGGTGCAGTGACTTATGCCTGTAATCCCAGCACTTTGGGAGGCCGAGGCAGGAGGATTTCTTGAGGCCAGGAGTTTGAGACCAACCTGGGCAACAACATAGTGAGACTTCGTCTCTACAAAAAATAAAAGTAGCTGGGCATGGTGGTGCCCGCTATAGTCCTAGCTGCTCAGGAGGCTGAGGTGGGAGAATTGCTTGAGTTTAGGAGGTTGAGGCTGCAGTAAGCTGAGATTGTGCCATTGCATTCCAGCCTGGGCAACAGAGCAGGACCCTGTCTCAAAAAGCGACAACAAAAACATTATCATAATTGTCTTTTTATCACTTTAGAGTCTGGCAAAGTGTCTACAACATAATATGTGCTATATGGAATGTCAGTGAGTCCAGGTGCAGTGGCTCATGCCTATAATCCCAGCACTTTGGGAGACTGTGATGGGAGGATTGCTTGAAGCCAGGAGTTCAAGACCAGCCTGGGCAATGTAGTGAGACCCCATCTCCACAAAAATATTTTAAAAAATCAGCTAAGCGTGGTGTGTGTGCTCATAGTCCTAGCTATTCAGGAGACTGAAATGGGATTGCTTAAGCCCAGAAGTTCAGAGTTTCAGTGAGCTGTGATTATGCCACTGCACTCCAGCGTGGGTGACAGAGCAAAATCTGTTCTAAAAAAAAAAAAAAAAAATTACTAAATGGATGAATGAATTCAGATTATTCACATTTCATCATATCAATCCAAATAAAAGCCTAACTTCATGCCTTTTAAAATTCTTATTTTAGTGAAATATATATAAATACAGATTTGTCATTTTGGCCTTTTTTTTTTTTTGAAACGAAGTCTCACTCTGCTATCCATGCTGGAGTACAGTGGTGCAGTCTTGGCTCACTGTAGCCTCCGCCTCCTGATTCAAGTGATTCTCCAGCCTCAGCCTCCTGAGTAGCTGGGACTACAGGTGCACACCACCATGCCCAGATAGTTTTTGTATTTTTAGTAGAGACGGGGTTTCACCATGTTGGCTAGGCTTGTCTTGAACTCCTGACCTCAGGTGATCCGCCTGCCTTGGCCTCCCCAAGTGCTGGGATTATAGGCATGAGCCACTGTGCCTGACCCATTTTAGCCATTTTAAGTGTACAATTTAGTGGTGTTAATTACATTCACAATACTGTGCAACCATCACCACTATTTCCAATTTTTTTTTCAATTATTCCAAACAGAACCTCTGTGTCATTAAACAATAAACTGTAATTTTCCCCTTCCTCCAGAGTCTAGAAACCTTTAATATACTTTCCCTTTCTGTGAATTTACCCATTTTAGATTCTCATGTAAGTGAAATCATACAATATTTATCCCTTCGTGTCTGGTTTATTTTACTTAGCATAGTGTCTTCAGGATTCATTCATGTGGCATGTGTCAGAATTTTCTTCCTTTTAAGGCTATATTCTGTTGTATACATATATACATTTTGTTTATCCTTTGTTGGACACATGGGTTGTCTTCCTTTTAGCTGTTGTGAATAATACTGGTGTGAACATGGGTGTACAAATGTCTGTTCAAGCCTCTGCTTTGAATTATTTTGGGTATATACCCAAAAGTGGAATTGCTGGAATATGTGGTAATTCTATTTTTAATTTTTTGTGGGACCATCATATTTTCCATAGCAGCTGTACCATTTTACATTCCCCCCACCTCGGCAATGCACAAGTGTTCTCCTTTCTCCACGTCCTTGCTGACGCTTGTTTTTTTCGTTTTAATAATAGTCATCTTAATGGGTGGGAAGTGTTACTTCATTGTGATTTTGACTTGCATCTTCCTAATGATTAGTAATGGTGAGCATCTTTTCTTGTGCCTGTTGGCCATGTGTATATTTTCTTTGGAGAAATGTTTATTTAAGTCCCGTGTCCATTTTAAAAATCAGATTGTTTTTATGTTATTGAATTATAGGAATTCTGTATATGTTCAGGATATTAAGTCCTTATCAGATACATGATTTGGAAATATTTTCTCCCATTCTGTTGGTTGCTGTTTCACTCTGCTGAGAGTATATTTTGAGGTAGTTCAATTTATCTATTTGTTTATTTTGTTGCCTGTGCTTTTGGTATCATATCCAATAAATTATTGCTAAATTCAGTGTCATGATGATTTCTCCCTTTTTTCTAAGAGTTTTGTAATTTTAGGTTTTATATTTAGGTCTTTGATCCATTTTGAGTTAATTTTTGTGTGTGGTGTAAAGTAAGACAACTTCTTTCTTTTGCATGTGGATATCCAGGTTTTCCAGCACCATTTATTGAAAAAGACTGTCTTTTCCCAATTGAGTGGTCTTGGCATCCTTGTCAAAAATCATTTGACAATATACTCTTAAGGTTTATTTCTAGGGTGTCTATTGCATTGGTCTTTACGTATGTCTTTATGCCAGTACTATACTTTTTCCATTATTTGTAGCATTTAAAAAATAAATTTTATTGTGTATTTAAGGTATATTTGTAGCTTTTGAAATCAGAATGTAAAAGTCCTCCAACTTTGTCATTTTTTTTTCAAGATTGTTTTTGCTTTTCTGAGACCCTGGGAATTTCATATGAATTTTAGGATGGACTTTTCTATTTCTGCAAAAAATGCTATTGGGTCTTTGAATTGAATCTGTGTATTGCTTTGGGTGGCATTATCTTAGCAGTATTAAGACTTCCAATTCATGAACATTGGATGTCTTTCCATTTTATTTATGTTTTCCTTAATTTCTTTCATGAACATTGGATGTCTTTCCATTTATTTATGTTTTCCTTAATTTCTTTCAGCAAAATTTTGTAGTTTTCAGTGTACAAGTCCTGTACCTCCTTTGCTAAATTGATTCCTCAGTATTTTCTTTTTTAAAACCAAATTTTAATTATGGTAAAATACATATAACATTAACCATCTTAGCCATTTTTAGGTGTGCAGTTCAGTATTAAGTATTTACATTGTTGTACAGCCAATCGCCAGAACCCCTTTCATCTGTCAAAACAAACTCTGTATCTATGAAACAACCACTCTTCATTTTTCCTCCCCCAGCCTGTGGCACATACCCTTCTACTTCCTGTCTCTAGGAATTTGAATCCTCTAATTACTTCATATAAGTGGCACCATACAATATTTGTCTTTGTGTGACTGGCTTATTTCACTTAGCATAATGTCCTCAAGGTTCATCTATGTTGTAGCATGTGTCAGAATTTTATTCCTTTTTTTTTTTCTTTTTTTTTTTTTGAGGTGGAGTCTC
The DNA here is from genome assembly GCF_003255815.1 of Theropithecus gelada. NCBI lineage: Eukaryota > Metazoa > Chordata > Mammalia > Primates > Cercopithecidae > Theropithecus > Theropithecus gelada. Next base: position 83,687,276 of record NC_037681.1, read on the forward strand.
GCTCTGTCGCCCAGGCTGGAGTGCCTTGGATGATCTCGGCTCACTGCAAGCTCCGCCTCCTGGGTTCACACCATTCTCCTGCTTCAGCCTCCCAAGTAGCTGGGACTACAGGCACCTGCCACCACACCCAGCTAATTTTTTTTTTTTTTTTTTTTTTGTATTTTCAGTAGAGACGGGGTTTCACTGTGTTAGCCAGGATGATCTCGATCTCCTGACCTCGTGATCCACCTGCCTCAGCCTCTCAAAGTGCTGGGATTACAGGCGTGAGCCTCTGCGCCCAGCCGAATTTTATTCCTTTTTAAAGTTGAATAATAATAATCTATTGTGGGGGTGTATATATATGATATATATATGAGATAAACAATATATGTGTCACTGGTAAATGACACTTGGGTTGCTTGCACTTTTTAGCTATTCTGAATAATCCTGCTCTGAACACGAGTGTACAAATGTATTAGTTCACTAGGAGTAGCATAACAAAATGCCACAGTCTGGGTGGATTAAAAAACAGCAATTAATTTTCTCACAGTTGTAGAGGATAGAAGTCTGAGATCAGGGTGTTGTCGGGGTCAGTTTTTCCTGAGGCCTGTCTCCTTGGCTTGCAGATGGTCATCTTCTCACTATGTGGACACATCCCTGGTGTCTCTTCTTCTTATAAGGTCACCAGTCATATTGGAGTAAGTCCTATCCATGTGACTTCATTTAACCTTAATTACCTTTTTAAATGCATTGTCTCCAAATATAGAGACATATTTGAGGTGTGCTGAGGGTTAGGACTTCAACATGTAAATTTTGAGGAGGACACAATTTAGTGTATAACAACAAATATCTGTTTGAGATTCTGCTTTCTTTTGTGTACATACCTAGAAGTAGAATTTCTTGTTCATATGGTAATTTAATTTTTAATTTTTTGAGGAACCACTGTACTGTTATCCAGAGCAGCTGTACCATTTTACATTCCCACCAACAGTGTACAGGGGTTTCAATTTCTATACATCCCAAGCAACACTTATTGTTTTCTGTTTTTTTTAATAATGGTCTTCCTAATGGTGCATTTTATTCTTTTTGATAATGTTATAAATGAAATTGTTTTCTTCTTTCTTGTTTACTCCTAAGCTATAGAAATACAGCTGATCTTTGTGTGTGTTGATCTTGTATCCTGTAACTTTGCAGAATTTGTTTATTAGCTCTGACAGGTTAAAAACTTTTTTTTTTTTTTTAGAGATGGGGTCTTGCTATGTTGCCCAGGCTGATCTTGAACTCCTGGTTTCAAGTGATCCTCTCACCTTGGCTATCCGAAGTATTGGGATTACAGTTATGAGCCACCATGCCTGGATTTTATGTGGGTTCGTTAGGGTTTTTTCTACATAGAAGATGATATGGTTAGGCTTTGTGTCTCCACCCAAGTTTCATTTTGAATTGTAATCCCCACAATCCCCATGTGTCAAGGGAGAAACCAGGTGAAGGTTACTGAATCATGGGGGCAATTTCCCCCATGCTGTTCTGGAGATAGGGGGTGAGTTCTGACAATATCTGATGGTTTTGTAAGGGGCTCTTCCCCGTTCGCTAGGCACTCCTCCTTCCTGCCACCTTGTGAAGAAGGAGCCTTGTTTCCCCTTCACCTTCTGCTATGATTGTAAGTTTCCCGACTCTTCCCCAGCCATGCTGAACTGTGAGTCAATTAAACCTCTTTCTTCCATAGATTACTCAGTCTCGGGCAGTTCTTTGTAGCAGTATGAAAACAGACTAATACAGAAGATCATTTCATCTGCAAACAGAAAGAGTTTTACTTCTTCCTTTCCAATTTGAATGCCTATAATTTTCTTTTTCCTCCCTAATTGTTCTGACTAGAAATCCAGTACTTTTTGAATAGAAGTGACAAAAGCAGGCACCCCTGACTTGTTCCTGATCTTACAAGAAATCAAGCCTATTTTTTTCTGTAAAGTAAAAATTTCCACCTGTGGAGAAAGTCTTTCAGATTTGGGATACACTTCCATTATCTTGGTTTGAATGAGGAAACACAAGAGCTTATTAAGCACAAGAGCAAAAAATATGGAGTGGAAAGAGTCGTTCGAAGCTGATTGGTAGGTATGGGAGAACCTCACTAGGCTTGACAAAATGTTGAAACACAGGTGGGGTCAGAGATACACAAGACTCACCCCACCACTAGGAGGCAGTCCCTAGCTGTTTCAGGGCTAGTTTCTGAAAGTGTGAGCAGCATTCTATGAGTTACTAGCAACTATAATGGATGTTCATAGGATATGACAGATATTTTTGTAAATTAGGAATAAACATGAAGTAGAAAATAGTAATGTCCTGTGTGCTTGGCTTCATCGATATGAGGTCCATGTAATTTACCATCCATACTTTAAGAGTGAAAGGGGGTACTAGTAATGATCCTGAAAAGCAGGTATAAACCGACTGTCCCAGGCAAACTGGGACACAGGATATCCTATTTGTAGAGTTCTTCACATTCTTAGATGGCAACTGTAGTTAACATTTAATGTTGGGAATGTTTAGTCATGATAGCACATTAATTTCTGTTAATAATTAACTACTAAAACAATCTAGAAGTGGGTTCATAAAGTTGAGACGTTTGATACAAATAGCTTCAGTTCACACATGAACATGGAAAATAAAGGATAATTTGTGAAGAATGTAGTGATTTCTGTTGCAGTTGCCTCTGCTATTGCATACAACTAAATTTATGCTCAAAGCTATACTGCCCTTTAGGCAATTTCTTTGCCTATTAGATTGAGTCAGAGTAATCCTGTGGTAATGCAACTTTCAGTGATGATTGATGATGAATTTATACTCATTTTTGCTTACTGTTATTTTCTGAGAGTTTATAATAGTATATGAGCCATTTGACTCACCTGTATATAACTGGATTTTTTCTCTGTAAGTAGTATGTCTTCCTTTTAGAATAACCTCCTTCATGGATGTATGTGTTATTTATATACAGGGCTATAATCTTTGATATCAACTTAAAAGTTTAGGAATTCTGTCATAACATATTGGTAAACAATCATGATTCTGTGGCCCATAACCTTTCTTAAATCTTAAAAAATGATTGATTTATCATGCTTTTAGTTTCTGCAACCCACCTGGCAAGAGTGAAGCTTTTCATTGTTTTATCATTTGAATGGAAAGTCATATTTGCCTTCTTTGGCTGCATTGCCGGCCCTTCTTTTGGTTCCCTAACCTGTGGGTGTTCCCCAAGGCTCTGTTTTATACCTCTTTCCTTCACCATATTCATTCTCTTCATGAGCTCATTCATTCTGGTGAAAGATTCAGCAATTACTTCTACGTTGACTTTGAAAGCTGTCTGTTCAGACTGATCATCTCAATTTCATCAAATCTAAATCTTAATTCATTTTCGTGTGTCAGACTCCTTTCCCCAACTACCTAAGATCATTTATATCTGTCTTTCTCTCTGTAAGTGTGTCTGTCATATATATTACAATCAGTAATATAATTTAAATTTAAATTTTAAAAATATAAAGAGGTTTAATTGACTCAGTAAGTAATTCATCTTTATTACTTTCTCTAGAAGTTTATAGGGGCTTCATTTCGTCCATTGCTTTAAGTTCAGGCTCCTATGCTTTCAAGGTTTCATTATCTCGTTCGGTCATCTCTCTCTCACTGGTCCCTCCCAGGATCTAACCTTGTCCTTCCCCCAACTCCTTGGTAATAGGCTGGTCTCCTTTTTGTCATGGTGAACACACCTTGCTGATGCTGTCCATTTAATTGTAGAATGCACAGCTGAAGGAATTATGAACATTTATTTTACAAATGTTTACAAAGTGACTGACATGTAGTTCTTTGTTTTTCCTATTGCCTTGTTTTCTTTACCACCCTGTAAGTTCCACGAAGGCAGGCAGACCTATGTTATACCTCTTTGTGTGTGCTCCAGTGTAATCAAATGCTAGGCACATAGAAATGGCTTGCTGATAAGCTGTTTTATTTTAAAATACTGTATCTTCCAATACATACCTTAACCATACCATTTTTGTGGGTCAATTTAATTTAATCAGGTTTTTGGTCAGTCATAAGTTGTCCTAATTCAAATCCTCACCTTTAGGGAACCAATGCTTATAGAACAGGGATTCTCAATCTCAATGGAATGAATGACCCCCCTTTTAATATTAAATATTTTGTAGCAATCACTTTATTATCCTGAAAAAAAATGTATGGACAATAAATACAACCTATTTATACATCTAATATAAAAATAAAATAGAATGCCCGAAATCACAGTAAGAAGCAATAAAGGAAACTGTTTTATAATAAAATACTAGATATTTCAACATATAAATGCCTAGGCATGACCACACTGGAAGTCCCAATGAAGTAGTTGGATGTTTGTACACAGAATCACCATGAAATAGACAACTATATATACAAACTGATTGAGGTAAGTTGTATTGATGTTTAAAATATAATGAGTATAATGAGTAGTGTTTCTTTTAGGAGTGTGATTTTCCGAAATGGTGAATAACTACAAAGTTCCAAATTTTACATTCTTGAAAAATTCAGCACATATCAATACTGTACAAGAATATATTGGGTTTATGTGTAACATGGAGAGTCTAAGCTCACATAATTATAAACACGTTTTTCCCTTATATGACCGTCCATCAGGTCTTGAAAGTGATGAGACTATTCTTTGTTCTGTGTAACTGTCCCACTTCCTGCCCACTTGTTTACTGCTCATTAAATATCAGCAGCAACTGATTATTGTGATTATAACAACCAAAAATGTCCCTACCAGATTTCTTTTTCTTTTTTTTTTTTTTGAGATGGAGTCTTGCTCTGTTGCCCAGGCTGGTGTGCAGTGGCGCGATCTTGGCTCACTGCAAGTTCTGCCTCCTGGGTTCACACCATTCTCCTGCCTCAGCCTCCCGAGTAGCTGAGACTACAGGTACCCACCACCACGCCCGGCTAATTTTTTGCATTTTAAGTGGAGACGGGATTTCACTGTATTAGCCAGGATGGTCTCGATCTCTTGACCTTGTGATCCGCCCGCCTCAGCCTCCCAAAGTGCTGGGATTTCAGGTGCCCGGCCTGTGTTTTTTTATTATTATTTTTTTGTTGTTGTTGAGACAGGGTCTCATTCTGTTGCCCAGACTGGAGTGCAGTGGTGTGATTATGGCTCACTGCAGCCTTGACCTCCCAAGCCCAAGTGATCCTCTGAGTAGCTGGGATTACAGGCACATGACACCATGCCTGGGTAATTTTTGTATTTTTTGTAGAGACAGGGTTTTGTCATGTTGCCCAGGCTGATCTCAAACTTATGGGCTCAAGCAATCTGCCCGCCTCAGGCTCTCAAAGTGTTGGGATTACAGGCGTGAACCACCATGCCTGGCTCCTCACCAAATTTCTTTTTTTTTTTTTTTAATTTTTTAAAAACTTTAATTTTATAGAGATGGTGTTTCACCATGTTGCCCAGGCTAGTCTCAAACTCCTGGGCTCAAGTGATCTGCCCACCTTGGCCTCCCAAAGTGCTGGAATTACAGGCGTGAGCCACTGTGCCCAGCCATTGCCACCAAATTTTTGAGACAAAAAGATTTTATTTTCCATAGAAAATAAATCCCTTTTCTTAGGGGATGCTGCCCCATTGAGAATAATGTTAAAAGTGATTTTGATTTTCAGATGAAATCAGCACTTCCCAAATTGTGTTTTGTGATGAACTAGTTTTGACATGTTAACAGAATACCCATGGGGGGCAGGGAATAGTCTAAGGTCGAATTAAAATAGTTTTCTTTTTCTCCTAATTGCATGATTTTTCATAACCTTTAATGTGTCAATGAATATTTTTCAATTTACTAGAGGAAGATGCATTATTTCCCCAAATGATTTCATTGTGGAGTCCTTTGGAAACTGCTGAACTCACTTGTTTAAAATATAACCCCTGTAAGCATATTAGATTCTGTGGGTTGCACTTTGAAGATAAAGATAATGTCTGTAATGTGTTCCATTTATAGTAGGATCTAGGCAGCCTTTGGTCACCTAGAGTACTTTGAGTTGCGTATGTTTTGCTATTATTTGTAAGCATGTCTATTCTACCAGAATGTTATGGAATAATTCAACCCTGAGCTGTGAAATTTAATAAACCTAGGGAAAGTTATGAAAAAAATTATGGAAAACTAATACTGCACAACTATATTGCATATCAACCTAAAAGTGGCAGGAAGATGGAGTGACCAAAATAAGTAAACCTCAGGTTTCCTATATTGATAATACTGATAAAATTTTTCTTCTGTTAATAGTTCAAATAATTTTCATAACGGGATTATATGCAAATTAGAGGAGACAGCATTCAATGAAAAATATATGAATGCATCTCTAAAAATATACTAAAATGGACATAGAAATAAATTAGATTCTTTGGAGAAATCTGAAGGAAAATTGACGTTCAGATAGAAATTTCAATGAAATACACAAAAGAATACAAAGAAATCAATTACATATGTGGAAACCATTACATTTTAAAATTTTTAGATTCCGGGGGCACATGTGCAGGTTTATTATGTGGACATATTGAGTGATGCTGAGGTTTGGGCTTCTAATGATCCCATTGCCCAAGTATTGAGCATACGACCTGATAGGTAGTTTTTCAACCCTGGTTCCTTTCCCTCCCTCCCTACTTTTGGAGTCCACAATGTCTGTTGTTCCTATCTTTGTGTCCATGTGTACCCAGTGTTTAGCTCCCACTTACAAGTAAGAACATGACTTATTATTTTTTTTTTTTCTGTGTTGGTCCACTTAACATAATGGCCTCCAGTGGCATCTATTTTGCTGCAAAGGACATAATTTCATTCTTTTTAATGACTGCATAGCATTCCATGGTATATATGTACCACATTTTCTTTATCCAATCCACCACTGATGGGCACTGGGTTGATTCCATGTCTTTGCTATTTTGAATAGTGTAGTGATAAACATGTGAGTGCAGGTATCTTTTTGGTAGAATGATCTATTTTCCTTTGGGTATATACCCAGTAATGGAATTGTTGGATTGAATGGTAATTCTATTTTTAGTTCTTTAAGAAATATCCAAACTGTTTTCCACATGGGCTGAACTATTAATAATTTGCATTCCTGCCACAGTTTATAAGGATTATCTTTTCTTCTCAACCTCACCAATATCTGGTATTTTTCATTTATTTATTTATTTTGAGACGGAGTCTCACTCTGTTGCCCAGACTGGAGTGCAGTGGTGCAATATCGGTTCACTGCAACCTCTGCCTCTTTGGTTCAAGTGATTCTTTTGCCTCAGCCTCCTGAGTAGCTGGGACTACAGGCATGCGCCACCATACCTGGCTAATTTCTGTATTGTTAGTAGAGACGGGGTTTAACCATATTTGGCCAGTCTGGTCTCGAACTCCTGACCTCATGATCCACCCACCTCGGCCTCACAAAGTGCTAGGATTACAGGCGTGAGCCACCGTGCGGGGTCTATCTATTATTTTTAAATTTTTAATAATAGCCATTCTGACTGGTGGTATTGCATTGTGGTTATAATTTGTGTCTCTCTGATGATTAGTGATGTTGAACATTTTTTGTATGTTTGCTGGCTGCTGTATGTCTTCTTTTGAGAAGTGTCTATGTCCTTTGCCCATTTTTTAATGGGGTTTTTGTTTTTCTCTTGTTGATTTAAGTTCTTTATAGACTCTGGATATTAGTCTGTTGTTGGATCCATGGTTTTCAAATATTTTCTCCCATTCTGTAGGTTGTCTGTTTACTCTGTTCATAGTTTCTTTTGCTGTGCAGAAGCTCTTTAGTTTAATTAAGTCCTGTTTGTTTATTTTATTTATTTATTTATTTTTTTTTTTTGAGATGGAGTCTCGCTCTGTCTCCCAGGCTGGAGTGCAGTGGCCGGATCTCAGCTCACTGCAAGCTCTGCCTCCTGGGTTTACGCCATTCTCCTGCCTCAGCCTCCCCAGTAGCTGGGACTACAGGCGCCCGCCACCTCGCCTGGCTAGTTTTTTGTATTTTTTAGTGGAGATGGGGTTTCCCCATGTTAGCCAGGATGGTCTCGATCTCCTGACCTCGTGATCCGCCCGTCTCGGCCTCCCAAAGTGCTGGGATTACAGGCTTGAGCCACCGCGCCCGGCCCTGTTTGTTTATTTTTTATTTTGTGGCATTTGCTTTGGGGATCTTCATCATAAATTTTTTCCCTTGGCCAGGGTTTAGAAGAGTACTTCTTGGTTGTCTTCTAGGATTTTTTATAGTTTCAGGTCTTACATTTAAGTCTTTAATTCATCTTGAGTTTATGTTTGTACATGGTAAGAAGTAGGAGTCCAATGTTTCTTTCTTCTACATGTGGTTAGCCAGTTTTCCTAGCACTATTTCTTGAAGAAGGTATTTTTTCCTCATTGTTTATTCTTGTCAACTTTGTTGAAGATCAGTTGGTTTAGGTGTGTGACTTTCTTTCGGGGTCTCTACTCTGTTTCATTGGTCTATGTGTATATTTTCGTACCAATACTATGCTGTTTAGGTTACTGTAGCCTTGCAGTATTGTTTGAAGTCAGGTAATGTGATGCCTTTGGCTTTATTCTTTTTGCTTAAGATTGTCTTGGCTATTGGGTCTGTTTTTTTGGTTCCATATGAATTTTAGAGTATTTTTTCTAATTCTAGGAAAAATGTTACTGGTAATTAGATAGGAAGGCATTGAATCTGTATATTAATTGGAGCAGTATGGACATTTAAATATATTGATTCTTCCAACTCATGAGCATGGAATGCTTTTCTATTTGTTAATGTTGTCTCTGTTTTCTTTCAACAGTGCTTTGTAGTCTTCCTTACAGAGTTGCTTCACCTCCTTGGCTAGATATATTCCAAGGTGCTTTTTTTCCTGTGGCTATTGTAAATGGGATTGTGTTCTTGATTTGGTTCTCAACTTGAATGTTATTGGAGGAGTTCTTCCTCCTTGAAATTTTTTAATAGTTTCAGTAGGGTTGGTACCATCTCTTCTTTGTATGTCTAGTAGAATTCAGCTGTGAATCTAAATGGTCCAGGGCTTTGTTTGATTGGTAGGTTTTTAAAAAAATTACTGATCCAGTTCCATGACTTGTTATTGGTCTGTTCAGAATTTTTTTTCTTCCTGATTCAATCTTGGAAGGTTGTGTGTTTCCAGGAATGTATCAGTTTCCTCTAGATTTGCTAGTTTGTGTACATAGAGATGTTAATAGTACTCTCTGAGGATCTTCTGTATTTCTATGAGCTTGGTAGTAATGTCTCCTTTGTCATTTCTAATTGTACTTATTTGGATATTCTCTCTTTTTTTTCTCTGTTAATCTGGGTAGTGATCTGTCTAGTTTATTGTTTCAAATAACCAATTTTTCATTTCATTGATCCTTTGCATGTTTTTTTTTTAGATCTCCATTTAGTTCTGCTCTGATTTTAGTTATTTCTTTTCTTCCGCTAACTCTGGGTTTAGTTTGTTTTTGTTTTTTTTTCAGTTCCTTTAGGTGTGAGGTTAGGTTGTTAATTTGAGATCTTTCTATCTTTTTGATATAAGCATTCAGTGCTATAAACTTTTCTCTTAACACTGCTTTTGCTACATCACAGAGGTTGTGGTACATTGTGTCTCTATTTTCATTTGTTTCAAAGCATTTTTTCATATCTGCCATAATTTTGTTGTTTACCCACATGTCATTCAGGAGGCAGTTTTTTAGTTTCCATGTATTTGTTGGAAACCATTACTTGTTGCTCAAGTGAAGTCCAGAAGTTTATTACAGAAGTTTGCAAAGAAGCTCCACTTGAAGAACTAGGGAGTCTGTTTTTTGGCTGACAAACATTGTGGTTTTATGAATTACATACATTATCATCACTCACAGTGTGCAGAATTACTTAATTTCACATTGCCTTGGTGGCAAGCAATCTGTGATTATAATATCAAAAAACCAGAGAAAATAATGAATGAATATGATAGGCAAAAATAAAGACTCTAGTCTCTATCTCAATATCTAGAACACATCAACCTTCATCAGTAATAGAAACAACATAATTAGATCAAAAGCATACTATACACTTATGTCCACCTTACCTCTCCATTGAAAGTACCCAGCTCCTTTAGCCAGAACATATACCAGACCATTGACTGATAAGTTTAACAGCATGTTAACAGTTCCAGAGGGTTGAGAAAGGATTAATAATCTACAAATACTTCATATTATCCTTGTTAACAGTGACTGGTTTCTGTTGTAACTGGACTGAACATGATGAAAAAACATAAAAATGGTTTTTTCACATACTGCTGACAAGACCTTAACTTTGTACAAGGTGATGCCATCATCACAGTGTCTCTCAAGGAAAAGGTGGCTGATTTTATGGGAATTTAGGTAGAGGGTTGGTTACTATTCTCATATACAGATTTGCTGAAAGAAAATAAGAAGTAAATAGTGACTATGGCAACTCCGTACCCTGAACCATCCATAGGATTAGCATTACTGTGGTGAGTTTATCTGAGAAATGTAGGGTCATTCCATTCACCGAATTTTCCAAAACATTATTTGGAATGTTTGTCAATAAGAGCAGCTGCTTCTAAAAGTGATTGTACTTTTGAGGGACCTGTGTCTAAGCTAGAAATCATATCTCCTAAAAATTTAAAGGTAGCAAAACTGCCTTAGTGGAGAAAACCTTGGCTACTGTGAAACTCTGATCATCAGTGGTAAATGATCCACAGTGCTAATAATATGTAAAAAACATTATTGAAATTCACCAAGATCAAATGCAGGTAAAGGAATGTGAATGTGGACACTTCAGGTTGTTGGTCCCAGGATCCTTCCTGTTGAGTTCAGTAAAATCATAGCTTGTCTCTCCCAGGATATCAAAATGGGTAATTCTACCAAATGTTAATGACAGGACCATGTTATTGCTACTCCAGGACCCGCAAAGGGGAACATTAAGTTATCCTAAATGCAGTTATTTTGAGGGGAGATGCTCCAGCCAGGAAAGAAATTGTAAGTGTGTTTAATTAAATGGCTCATTACTTCTCTCACCATTTAAAAGAGTTGAGACATCTTTGTTTTCTTAAGGCAAAACAGCAGAGGATTCCAAAGGGAAACTAGATGATGGATAGGAAGATGCCCGTGTTGTCAGAGGCATCTTCCAAAACCCTGATTCTGTCTGGTGGCCCACCGCTGGAGACAAAGACCTGGCATGGTGTCCCATCTTGCTAAATACCCAGAACCTTCTCTCCCACACCAGGGCAGTAATTTCCTTACACGCCCTTGGGCTAAAAGGGACAAGTGGCCAGTCATTGTGGACAGTTTATGATTATACAAAGGTGCTTGGCAATTTATAGTGAAACACTGCTTGAAAAAGCAGTCTTTGTCGCTCCCTGAGAGAATTCTTCCACTTAAGAAGAGCCACAAGAATTCTGTTTGCATTTGCTGGTTAAAAAAGTGAATGGCAAATTGATGATATTTGATACATATAAAATCGGAAGAAAACATTTCAAATAAAAAGAGAAAAAGAAAATAAATTACTTAAATATTATCATTTATCACTTTGAAAGGCAAATACATGAAAATTCAGTTTTCATGCAATCTGCCTTATGTTTTCTCCCAGGTTCATTAACAAAGGTACAAAAATAAGGAGGAAGAAGAAATAAATGCTGATTACCATAAAAATTCTTGCATTTCTATAAAATCCAAGGGCTCACAACTAAAATGTTGTCAAATAACTTCAGTGTTTTTCTTTCAATATTAATACCTAAGTATTCACTTCCAAATAAAAAGGGAAAAGTTTTAGATTTTTCCCCCTCCTCCTATAGAGAAATTCCAATAAAATAACCTGATATTTGGGGTTTTAACAAAATTGTTTTTACATTTTTTGTAGAGGTGGGTCTTACTGTGTTGCCCAGGCTGGTCTTGAGTTCCTGGCTTCAAGCGATCCTCCTGTCTTGGCCTTCTAAAATGCTGGAATTATAGGCATGAGCCACTGCACCCAGCTGGTTTGGGGTTTTGTTTGGGTTTTTTGTTTGTTTATTTTTTCAAAATTGTAGTGAAAGACATGTTTTTATATCAGTCATGTTTATATTATGTCTGGAAAGCCACCTGTCTTGGGAAATTTAATCTCAAAGCTGCTTCTTCAAAATGAAAGCATCAAATTAAATGTATATGTATATAAGTATGTAGCCCCTTTAATGTGATGCTAATATAGATATCTTATTGAAGTACCTCAACTATTAAACTGAAAACTGTAGATTCTTCTCACTTAAGCTAGTATGATATTTTCTTTTTCTTCTTGGGATCCCTACACTCTTGAGCTACTAGGATTGAGTTCTCAAGGATGCAGGGCAAAATGGGAAGTACTCTTAGAGATTCAAGGCAGTGGATCTAACATATATTAAATGTCCATCTGTTATAGGCACTGAAATAGATTCTTTATATTTAATTTACTTAATATATGACTTTATATATTTTTATTTTCCCTTTACAAATAACAAAAATTGAGACTAAGGGAAGTTGTCCAAGATCACTCAACTATTAAGTACTTGAACTTAGATTTTAATCATGGTTAATCTGATACCAAACCAGTTATCATGCCATTTTGTATAATCTACAAAGCAGTGTTAATGCAAATTATTTCTATTAGTCAAAAGGATAAATTTTCATAACTTTCAAAACATGATTATACATCCCCTTCCCAAGTTTTGCTCAGAACCTTTCATTTTGGTATTCTGTTTCAGTCATTGGAAAGCTAATGTTTTTATAGTAACCTACAAATTCCTACTTAAGCCTTGTCCCACCTCTTTCTGTTGTCTCTCTAACCTCCTCATTTACTACTTTTCTTCTTGATCATTATGCTTCAACTGCTCTGGCATTCTTGCTATTTCTTGAATATGTGAGGCATACCTTTGCCTCAGGCCTATTGCATTGGCTGTCCTCTCTGTCTGGAATGTTCTTCCTTCAGATATCCACAGGTTTCACTTGCTTTTCTCCTTCAAGTTTTTGCTCAAATGTCATCTTCTCAGTGAGGGCCACCCTGGTAACCCTGCTTAAAATTTTCATGTCACCTACTTCAATTCTCTCTTGTTTTGCTCCTTCTCTCTCTCTATATATATATATATATTTTTAGAGATAGGGTCTCCTTCTGTTGCCCAGGCTGGAGTGTGGTGGCATAATCATAGCTCAGTGTGTGTAGCCTGGAACTCCTTAGCTCAGGTGATCTTCCTGCCTCAGCCTCCTGTGTAGCTAGGATTACAGGTGTGTGCCAGCATGTCCAGCTAATTTAACTTTTTAATTTTTATTTTAGTGATGGGGTCTCACTATGTTGTCTAGGCAGGTCTTGAACTCCTGGACTCAGGTGATCCCCCCACCCAAAAGTCTCCCAAAGTGTTGGGATTATGGGCATGAGGCACGATGCCTGGATGTATATTTTTTCCATAGCACTTATCACCTTCCAACATACTGTATAGTTTATTATTATCTGTCCACTCCTTCCTTAGTAGAGTGTAAAATCCATACACTATTTTTTTTTGGGGGGGGGGCAGGGTCTCACTCTGTCGCCCAGGCTAGAGTGCAATAGTGCTATCACAACTCACTGCAGCCTGGAACTCCATGCCACCGTGTGGAGTAGTGCATACTACCACATCTGGCTAATTTTTGTACTTTTTGTAGAAACAGGGTTTTGCCATGTTGCCCAGGCTGGTCTCAAATTCCTGAGCTCAAGCAGTCCTCCTGCCTCGGCCTCCCAAAGTGCTGGGGTTACTGGTGTGAGCCACTGCACCTGGCCGAGATTTTTATCTGGTTTATTTAATGGTGCAGCCTCAGTGCCTACAGCAGTACTTGGCACAGAGTGCTTAGTATATATTTGTTGAATGGACAATCGAATGAATGAATAAGTTCTTATTTCTTCAGAGGTTTTCTGACATCTATAGCAATAGATAGAAGAGTCCCTCGGTGTATTATTAGCAGACAGTGGCCCTGGTATGTAGTGAATAGATCCTGATTTATGTGAGTGATTATATAGTCAGTTCATTTTAGGTAGAGTGACTTCCTTATGGTGATTTTTGAATTAGCAAACATGAAAGATTTTTCTGTTTTAGCTTGTATATTTTTCTGTTTTAGCTTATATATTTTTAGATTTTTTTTTTAAATGGGTGGGGGTCTCACTGTGTTACCTAGGCTGGTCTCAAACTCCTAGACTCAAACGATCCTCGCACCTCAGCCTCCTGAGTAGCTGGAACTATAGGCACATGCCACCATACATGGCTGTATTCTTAGATTTTTGGGGTAAATTTTTTCTTTTCATTCTGGAAATTTTAAGATATAAACTAAAGTAGAGCTTCAGCAGTTATCAACACACAGCTAGCCTTATTCCTCCTTGCTTACAGCCACCTCCCGAAGATTATTTTGAAGCAAAATGCTATGATGGGGAGAAAACATATCATTTCAGTTGTAAGTTATCTGAAAGGTTTCTGATAGACTTGAATATTGTTGAAACTCTTAATATTGCGGCTCATGATTTGTTCCAAAATATGATTAAATCCCTGCTAAAGCAAGTCACTCTTATTTTAGAATTTTACTATATTTTTATTTTTCCATCTAAGATCTGAACCAGTTTTCTAATTTACAGTTGATCTAAATGTGACTTTCCCACTTTTCATTATAAAGTATTTGTTTATTTTTTTAAGAGACCGGCTCTCACTATGTTGCCCAGGCTGGCCTCAAAGTCCGAGGCTCAAGCAGTCTTCCTGCCTCAGCCTCCTGAGTAGCTGTCAGTGTATTTATAAGAAATAAAAACAAAAAACAAAAAAGCAAAAAACCTCCTCATTAAGGTATCTGCTTTTTATCCAAATAGACTTTTTAATAAAATGACTGGATACTTAAAAAGAAAAAGCTATTTGTTTTTAGGGTAGTGGGATTATGGGTAATATTTAATTTTAAAAAGATTGGACTATCTTTACTATTACTATTAAAAGTAAAAAGCGTTTTGTAATTGAGGGTTCTTTACTTATCTGTGGAATGTGAGATGACCAAATCAGTGGTGCATGAGAAGGGTCAATTTTGTTGTACAAATGGCTGAAGAAGAGCTGGATATAGCACTTTGTTCAGAGTCAATGAGCTGTGATTTTTATCTGAAAGGTTATAGCTTATTTTTCAAGCCTAAATTCTCTCTATGCTATGGGGTTACTTCAGGCAGTCTCAATGTATGACCAAAGGCAGAGTGTTTAATTTGCTGATAATTATTACAGGCACCTATAATTCATAAGTATATTTTTAGATTAGGGAGGGGAGGAGGAAGCAAACATTTTGTATAACTATCATAATTTGCACATTATTAAAATAATTATTTTACAGTTAATTAAAATGTTCTAAATTAGAGAACTATCTTATGTATGAATTTTAATATATTATTAGACTATTAAATTTAGTCTTCATTATTTTCTTAGCTTACCAATTGTGAAAGTGTAATAACAAATGGGCTGTTTGCTGTAACTAAATTACAGTCCATGTTAAGGAACCTATTCTGCTTAGAAACATTTGAAAGTTTTAAGTGCTGACTAGGAAATTTTAAAATGTTATATTATCTGAAAAAGATTTTCTTGACAGACAAATCAGCATCTCTGCCAGTTTTTGCATCATTATTTTTGGCAGGATAATTAGCTGTAATGCCAGAATTCAGATATATGGTAGTTGGGTTATAGATGATCCAAAAATTCATTCTCAAACTGTGATTTATCTCACAACCATAGGGAGCAGGGTGTAGATTACAAATAACTAGGTGTATACATGGTTTTAAAGCTACTCAAATAAAAATAGGTAGCCTAATAAAAGGATGAGAGCTTTTGAACTATTATAATTTTGATTATTTTAAGTTAGCAAAACATTCAAAGCCTTAGCACTCTGTCAAGATTTTGGCAGTACATAATGGTATACATACAGTACAGTAATGCTCAGCATTTCTTGAGGGAAAAGGTATAACTTTGGACAGTTTCTGACATATGTATCTTTTACCCATGAGGGAGTAGTTGAAGTTACAGCTGAAAGGAGTTAATTGATAGAATAAGATTTCTGAGGAGGTGGTTGGTAAGGCCAACTTAAATGGTTGTGCATAAAGGATGCTGGGCCAAGTGGGTGAGGAGGGATTGAAATTGTGTGCTTTGTCTGCTAAGCCTGTGCCCTTGTGTAGAGATTGTGTACTTAGAGGAGGAGCCTTTCTCTTAACAAAGTGTAACAGCATGAGCTCTCGGAGGCTCTGGTGGACAGAGATGAGTTCCAGAGGCCAGAAGTGATTGATTCCTATTCCATAATGATAGTAGTAGTGTAGAAAGGAAAATCTAAACAGAGTCTCCTTCAAATATTTGTTTAATATTTTATTCAAGGTAAGAAGATATTTACTTTCTAGTAAAAAATATTGCATACCTCTATATGTTCATAATAAAATATTTATTAACATGTACAGAACATAGTTTAATAGTTTAACTTATATATTTTTAAAAAACTCATTGATACACTACTACTGAAAATTAGGTAGCATTATTTATTCACACTCATTAAGGATTGGGGTAGTGGCCTCTACTTGATCTGACACCTCCCTCCCTTTTTGAAGTCATCTCCTGTAATTTACTTCCTTGTTCATTTCAACCACAGAGAGGTCCTTGTTTCTGTGTTTGGTTCTTGCCATTTTCCTCTGCTTAGAATGTTCTGTTCTCTACTCTGCTCTATCTTTGCATGGCTGTTTCCTTTTTATCCTTTAGGTCTTCTGTACCTCAGTGTGGCTTTTCCTTACTTTTAATCTCTATTGGCAACTTCTTTATCCGTCGTCTTCTCTATATGTCCCCCTATGTTTTTCTAAAAATAGTGTTTATTATGTATCATCTTCATTTATATGTTTGGTATCTGTTCCTCCTAGAATGTAAATCCCCCAAGAACAGGGACCTTGTTTGTCTTGTTTACCATTATATCCTTGGTTTCCCAGAACTATACCTGGTATATAATTGGTGCTCAATAATATTATTGAATAAGTTATTAAAGTCGAAAAGTCTTGTTCAAAATATATTTTCAGGTTATTTTTACGGTTTTTGTGTTGGCAACATGCTTCTCACTTTTCTGTATTTTTTTCTTTCATCAGTTTTCTTGTGCTGTTTTCTGAACCAGACAGCTTCCTGTGAGGCATATTAAAGATTTCAAATTTAAATTTAAAAAATAAGTTACTTGCTCCTGGTAAATAGCACCATGCAATGCATGGTTTAATTTCAAGTTTTCTGCAGATTGTGACTATCAGTTTTAAGTCCCTGTTAACCATCTGGATCAGGATTAATGGTACAACCTTCAGTAGTACTGTATAGTACAGTCTGCAAAAATATTTGATTAGGATAGGTTGATGTTAGCAAGCGGTATTTACAATTTTCTTTTCAAGTGCTTTCAACTTTGAGAACTTAGGGACCATTACACATTTGCCTGATTATGAAGCAGTTGCATTAAATGGTTCTTTATTATCAGTTTATTCCAATGATGTTATAGTGCTTCTTGAAGACTGGTGCTCAGGCTTCTATTTGGTCAGTCAACCCTTTAATCCAGCTCCAAGAAATGGATAGTTATGGGTGTGTGTCACTTTAGGTGTGATGGCAAGAATTTGAGGAGTTCTTGGCTGATGTCTTCTACTAAAATAGCAGGCAAGGTCATTTACTGAGACCAAGTAGAGAAATAGCAGGATGGGAGGTGTCAGGAAAGTAAAGAAGAATGGAAGGGAACTGACTAGGGAAGTGAAGAAGGGTTATTTGGTAGAGCTGAGAATCAAACTGAGATAAGTAACTATGCATTTTCAGTGGTACCAGTCTGTTCATTTGTGTGAACAACTGGAATGGTAAATATCATAAACACTTTTTTTTGAGTTCTTTAGTATATGTTTTACAGTTGAAATAAAAAATAACACTGTCTAACGGGGTTTTCAATGTGTATAGATATATAGATAACTATAACACAAAGGGGAGGGCAAAAGGACCTATATGATGGTTATGTTTCTATAGTCTACTTTAATTGTTAAATTGTGATTCTAAGCAGACTGAGTAGTTTTTATTGTAATCCCTAAAGCTACCACTAAAAAAGATACAAAGATATATGGCAATAGCACAATAGATAAATTTAAATCAAATACTAAATAATATTCAAATTGTCAAAAAGGCAGGAAATGGGAAACAGAAGAAAACAGAGACAAACAGAAAACAATAAAATGGTAGTCCTAAATCCAAACATGTCTATATCTATATGCATATAAGTGGTCTAAATACAAGAACTAAAATACAGCAATTGTCAGATTCAATAATAATAATAAAAGGATCCCACAGTATCTGTCTATACAAGAAACCCACTTTAAATATAATGATACAGACAGATTAAAATAAGAGGATGGGAAAAGATATACCATGCAAATACTAATCAAAAGATACTTGGATGATACCTTACCAAATGAATTTCAGAGCAAGGAAAATTAGTAGGGGCATTACATACTGATAAAGGGGTCTATTTGCCAAGAATATTCTACCAATTTAAAACATCTGTGTGCCTAACAACAGTGCTTTGAAATACATGGACCAAAAACTGGTAGAAAGGATAAATGGGAAAATCCACTTGTAGGTGGAGACTTCAAGATTCCTTTCCTATTCACTCAAATCACTATCCTAAGTAATAAAGAAAGAAGAGAGAGACCGGGCATGGTAGCTCACACCTGTCATTCCAGCACTTTGGGAGGCCGAGGTGGGCAGATCACTTGTAGTCAGGAGTTTGAGACCAGCCTGGCCAAAATGGTGAAACCCCGTCTCTACTAAAAATACAAAAATTAGCTGGGTGTGGTGGTACATGCCTGTAGTCCCGGCTACTGGGGAGGCTGAGGCAGGGGAATTGCTTGAACCCGGGAGGCAGAGGTTGCAGTGAGCCAACATCATGCCACTGTACTCCAGCCTGGGTGACAGAGTGAGACTCTGCCTCAAAAAAAAAATAAAAAAAAGAAAATCAGCAATTGAATAACACCATCAATCAACTAGATCTAATTGAATTTAAAGAACATATAACCTAACAGAGCCAAATATATATTCTTTTCAAATGCTCATGGAACATACCAAGATCAGGGGTCAGCAAATATTTTGTGTAAAGCGCCAGATGGTAAATATTTTAGGCATTGTGAGCCATGTGGTCTCTGTCACAACTACTCAATTCTGTCATTGTAGTGCAAACTTAGATAATTCATAAATAAATGGGTGTGACTGTGTTCCAATAAAAGTTTATACATGGACACTGAAATTTGAATTTCATGTAATTTTCACATCATGAAATATTCTTCTTTTGATATTTTCAGCCATTTAAAATGTAAATATAATCCTTAGTACATGGGCCATACAAAAATTGTCAGTGGCTGGATTTGGTGTAAAGGCTGTTGTTTGCACTCCCCTGACCAAGATAAACAATATTCTGGTTCATAAAAGAAACCTTAACACATTAAAAAATTGAAATCATACAAAGTCTGTTCTCTGGCAGTAATGGATTTAAACTAGAAAAATATTTGAAAAAAATGTCTAGAAAGTCTGCAAATATTTAGAAGGTAAACAACATAGTTCTAAATAACTCATGGGTCAAAGACGTCTCATGAGAAATTGACATAGTTCGAATTAAATGAAAATACAACATAACATAATTTGTGGGATACAGAATACAGGGAAATTTATAGCACTAAAAATAGAGGGAAATTTTTATTTTTATTTCTATTTTTATTTTTGAGACAGAGTCTCACTCTGTCTCCCAGGCTGGAGTGCAGTGGCATGATCTCAGCTCACTGCAACCTTTGCCTCCAGGGTTCAAGTGATTCTTGTACCTCAGCCTCCCAAGTAGCTGGGACTACAGGCACACACCACCACAATGCCTGGCTAATTTTTGTATTTTTAGTAGAAATGGGGTTTCACAATGTTGGGTCTCGAAACTCCTGACCTCAGGTGATCTGCCCACCTCGACTTCCCAAAATGTTGAGATTACAGTCATGAGCCACTGTGCCTGGCCTAAAAATAGAGGGAAATTTATAGCATTAAATGCTTATGTCAGAGGCCTTTAAACCAGAGCAACTCCATCTTGAATACAGCTGGGTAAAATGAGGCTGAGACCTACTGGGTTGCATTCCCGGATGGTTAAGGCATTCTAATTTACAGGATAAGATAGGAGGTTGGCACAAGATACAGGTCATAAAGACCTTGCTGATAAAATGGGTTTCAGTAAAGAAGCCAGCAAAACCCTCCAAAACCAAGATGGTGACGAGAGTAACCTCTGGTTGTCCTCACTGCCACACTCCCACCAGCAGCATGACAGTTTACAGATGCCATGGCAACATCAGGAAGTTACCCTATATGGTCTGAAAGGAGAGGCACGAATAGTCCACCCCTTGTTTAGCATATAATCAAGAAATAACCATAAAAATGGGCAACCAGCAGCTCTCAGGCTGCTCTGTCTATGGAATAGCCATTCTTTTATTCCTTTACTTTCTTAATAAACTTGCTTTCACTTTGCTCTATGGATTCGCCCTGCATTCTTTCTTGCACAAGATCCGAGAACCCTCTGTTGGGGTCTGGATCCAGACGCCTTTTCTGTAACACTTAGATTAGAAAAGAACAACTCCGCTGGGCGCAGTGGCTCATGCCTGTAATCCTAGCACTTTGGGAGGCCGAGGCGGGTGGATCGTGAGGTCAGGAGTTCGAGACCATCCTGACCAACATGGTGAAACCTCATCTCTACTAAAAATACAAAAAGTAACGGCGTGGTGGTGTGCACGTGTAATCCCAGCTACTTGGGAGGCTGAGGCAGAGGAATTGCTTGAACCCGGGAGGCGGAGGTTGCAGTGAGCTGAGATCACACCACTGCACTCCAGCCTGGGCAACAGAACGAGACTCCAGATCAAGACTCCATCTCAAAAAAAAAACAACACAAAACAAAAACAAAAAAAACCAACTCAACTCAATAATCTAAGCTTCTGTCTTTGGATTTTCCATCTAGACAGTTTCTTCTTTTCATTATGCTATCGTAGATTTTCTAGTTGATTTGCTATTTCTTTTATCTTGTTCATTCTTAAGGTCTGGGTCCCTACCCCAACTTTCCGTTTGCTCTACTACAATATGGGTGAATTTTTCTAGACTTCTCTGTGACCAGTTTGTCTTTTCTGAGCTACAGTTTGGTGGTTGGATAATGCCTTGTACCTGCTTTCTGTACTTGTAAAGTTGGGAATGTGAGGGGAGTAGGGACAGTTATTCAGCTGGGGTTTTGCAAGTTTTTCTAAAGGACATGGGTTTTGTTTCCTCTTTCAGGTTTTATTAAGTGTCCTTGACCAGGGTTCATTCCTCCTAATGAGTGGGTATCCTTTTCCTGTGTGGGATGTGCTCAGGGTTGACATGTTTTTCTCCAATGTGTTATGTAACTTTAGTGCCTTTTCTTCCATTAGGGAAAAACATCCTACCCCATTTTACTTACTCATTTCCACCTTAATACTTACAATTTATAACAGTTCACATTCCTTTGGTGTTTGGTTTTGGTAAATCCCTATTTATTGCTGGGGATAGTTAGCTCTGCCTGTATTTTAAATGATGCGTCTGAGAGTACCTCATTTCCTCACCAGAATCTAGCTTTTTCTTTAGAGTTTGTCTACTCTAAAAATATTTTCAGCTGGGTGTGGTGGCTCACGCCTGTAATCCCAGCACTTTGGGAAGCCAAGGTGGGTAGATCACTTGAGGTCAGGAGTTTGAATCCGGCCTGGCCAACATGGTGAAACCCTGTCTGTACTAAAACTACAAAAGTTAGCTGGGTGTGGTGGTGCATGCTTGTAGTCCCAGCTACTCAGGAGGCTGAGGCAAGAGTATCGCTTGAACCTAGGAGGCAGAGGTTGCAGTGAGCCCAGATTGCGCCTCTGCGCTCCAGCCTGGGTTACAGAGTGAGACTCTGTCTCAAGAAAATAAATAAATAAATAAATAAAGATAAAAATAAGAAGATAGTTTTAGTTTCTTTTCCATGAACCACTGATTCACTTATTCATTTCTTTAGTCTGCTTTTTCCAAATTGAGACACCAGTGAGAAATCTCATGATTTTTCTTTTTGTTACCAAAATAAATAAATTTAATTATTTATAATGTGCAGCAATAAGATATTTTATATATTTATGGGATACATATGAGTATTTTTACATGTATAGACTATAATGATCAAGCCAGGGTATTTGGGGTATCCATCACCTTGGGTATTTATCATTTCTAAGTGTTGGGAACATTTCACATCTGCTCTTCTAGCTACTTTGAAATATATAATATATTGTTGCTAACTATAGTCACACTACTCTGCTATTAAATATTGGAGCTTATTTCTTCTATCTAACTGTATGTTTGTACCTACTAACCAATCTCTATGCCACCCTCCCACCCACACTCACCCCACTCTCTGGTATCTATCATCCTATTCACTACTTCTGCTGGACCAACATTTTTTGCTCCTACATATGAGTGAGAACACGTGTTATCTATCTTTGTGTGTTTGGTGTTTGGTTTTGCTAAATTCCTATTTATTTTTGGGGATAGTTAGCGCTGCCTGTATTTTAAATGATGTGCCTGAGAGTTTGTGTGTCTGGCTTATTTCCCTTAACATAATGACCTCTAGTTCCAGGTATGTTGTTGCAAATGACAGGAATTCATTCTTCGGGCTGACTAGTATTCCACTGGGTATACCACCATTTTCTTTATTCATTTGTCTGTTGATAGACACTTAGGTTGGTTCCATATAATGGTGCTATAATAAATATGCCAGTGCAGGAATCCTTTTGATATACAAATTTCTTTTCCTTGGATAAATATCCATTAGTGGGATTGCCAGATCATAGGGTAGTTCTGTTTTCAGTTTTCTAAAAAATGTCCATGCTGGTTTTCATAGTGGTTTTACTAATTTACATTCCCACCAAGTGTGTATAAGAATTCCCTTTTCTTAGCACCCTCACCAGCATCTATTATTTTTTTGTCTTTTTAATAACAGCCATTCTAACTGGGGTGAGATGATATCTCATTAAAGTTCTCATTTGCATTTCCCTGATAATTAGTGATGTTGAACTTTTATCTTCATAAACTTGTTAGCCATTTGTTTGTCTTCTTTTAACAAATGTCTATTCAGATCCTTTGCCCATTGTTTCAGGGGATTTTTCTGTTGTGTTGTTTGAATTTCTTGTATATTCTGGATATTAGTTTATTAGGTGAATAATTTGCAAATATTTTCTCCCATTCAACAAGTTGCCTCTTCACTCTGTTGATTGTTTCCTTTGCTGTGCCAGAGCTTTTTGGTTTAATATAGTCCCATTTGTCTATTTTTCTTTTTATTGTCTATGCTTTTGAGGTCTTAGGCATAAAGTCTGCCTACCAATGTCCTTAAATGTTTCCCCTATGTCTTCTTCCAGTAGTTTTATGGCTTGGGGTCTTATATTTAAGTATTTAA
The DNA here is from genome assembly GCF_003255815.1 of Theropithecus gelada. Lineage (NCBI taxonomy): Eukaryota > Metazoa > Chordata > Mammalia > Primates > Cercopithecidae > Theropithecus > Theropithecus gelada. The sequence goes on from NC_037681.1 coordinate 83,710,735, forward strand.
TTAATCTTGAGTTGATTTTTATATATGTAGAGAAGGGTCTAGTTTCATTCCTCTGTGTATAGATATCCAGTTTTCCCAGCACCATTTATCCAAGATCGTGTCCTTTCCCCAATATATGTTCTTGGCACCTTCATTGAAAATTAGTTGGCTGTAAACACGTGAATTTATTTCTTGGTTCCCTATTCTGTTTTGTTGGTCTGTATGTCTGGTTTTATACCAATACCATGCTGTTTTGGTTACTATAGCTTTTTAATATATTTTGAAGTCAGGCAGTGTGATGCCTCTCACTTTGTTTGCTCAGGATTACTTTGGCTATTCCTGCTCCTTTCTTGTTTCATGTGAATTTTAGGATTTTTTTGAATTCTATAAAAAAGACATTGGTATTTTGATAGAGATTACATTGAATCTGTAGATTGCTTTGGGCAGTTTAGTCGTTTTAATGAGATTAATTTTTCCAGTTCATGAGCATGGAATGTCTTTCCATTTGTTTGTGTGTGTACTCTTCAATTTATTTCATTAATGTTTTGCTGTTTTCCTGGTATACATATTTCACCTCCTTGGTTAGAAGTATTACTAGATTTTTTTTGTAACTATTTTAAATGGGATTGCTTTCTTCATTGGTTTCTCAGCTAGTTGATTATTGGTATATGTAAACTACTGAGTTTTTTGTATGCAGATTTTATATACAGTTACTGAATTTATTAATCTAATCCAGGAAGTTTTTGGTGGAATCTTTAGGTTTTTCTAAATATAGGATCATATCAGCAAAGGGGGAGAATTTGACTTCCTCTTTTCCAATCTGGATGCCTTTTATTTCTTTCTCTTGCCTGGTTGCTGTGGCTAGGACTTACAGTATGACATTGAATAGAAGTGGTAAAAGTGGGCAGCCTTGTCTTTTTCTAGATCTTAGAGAAAAGGCTTTTAGCTTTTTTCCCATTCAGTATGATGTTAGCAATGTGTTTGTTATATTTGGCCTTTATTATTTTGATGTATGTTTCTTCTATTCCTAGTTTGTTGAGAATTTTTACCATGAAGGGATGCTGAATTTTATCAAATGCTTTTTTTCTGCATCTATTGAGATGATCATATGTTTTTTTTTCTTCATTCTGTTGATGTGATAAGTCACATTTATTGACATTTGCATATCTTGAGCCATCCTTGCATCACTGGTATAAATCCCGCTTGGTCATGGTCTATTGCCTTTTTGCTGGGCTGCTGGATTCAGTTTGTTAGAATGTTGTTGAGGATTTTTATATCTACGTTCACCAGGGATATTGGCCTGTCATTTTCTTTTTTTATTGTGTCATTGTCTGGTTTTAGTATCAGGGTAATGTTGACTTCTTAGAATGAGTTAGAGAGAGCTTCCTCTTCGGTGTTCTGGGATAGTTTCAGGAAGACAGGTATTAATACTTCTTTCTACATTAATAGAATTTGACTGTGAGTGTATCCAGTCCTGGGCTTTTCTTTGGAGATTTTTATTACTGATTCGATCTTGCTACTCATTACTGGTCTGCTCAGGTTTTTGATTTGTGCGGTTTTTTTTTTTTTTTTTTTTTTTTTTGAGATGGAGTCTCATTCTGTCAACAGGCTGGAGTGCAGTGGTATGATCTTGGCTCACTATAACCTCTGCCTCCCAGGTTCAAGCAATTCTCCTGCCTCGGCTTCCTGAGTTGCTGAGATTACAGGCATACACCAACATGCATGCTAATTTTTGTATTTTTAGTAGAGATGAGGTTTCACCATGTTGGTCAGGCTGGTCTCGAACCCCTGGCCTCAACTGATCTGCCCCTGTTGGCCTCCCAAAGTGCTGGGATTACAGGCATGAGCCACCATACCCAGCCTACTCAGGTTTTCTATTTCTTCTTGATTCAGTCTTGATAGCATGTATATTCCAGGAATCTATTCATTTCCTCTGGGTTTTTCAGTTTGTTAGTGTAGAGTTGTATATAATAGTCTGTGATCTTTTGTATTTCTGTTGTATCAGTTGTACTGTTTCATTTTTCTGATTTTGTTTATTTGAGTCTTCTCTCTTTTTTTTTCCTTGGTTAGTCTAACTAGCAGTTTAGCAATTTTGTTCATCTTTTTGAAGAACCAACTTTTCATTTTGTTGCTCCTTTGTATTGTTTTCTTAGTCTCTATTTTGTTCAGTTCTGCTTTGATCTTTATTCTTTCTTTCTACCAATTTGGGGATTGGTTTGTTCTTGGTTTTCTAGTTCCTTGAATTGTATTGTTGGGTTGCTTTTTTGAAATGTTTCTACCTTTTTGATGTAGGTATTGTAATAAAATTCCCTCTTTGCTGTAACCCAGTGCTTGTTCAGGAGCATGTTGTTTAATTTTCCACATATTTGCATAGTTTCCAAAGTTTCTCTTTGTATTGATTTCTACTTTTATTTTATTGTGGTCTGAGAAGGCCCTTGATATCATTTAGATTTTTAAAAAATGTTGACGTCTTTTGTGGCCTAATATATCTTAGAGACTATTCCATGTGCTGATAAGAAGAATGTATATTCAGCAGTTGTCTGATAACATGTTCTGTGAATGTCTTTAGGACCATTTGGTCTAAAGTCCAATTTAAATTGAATGCTTCTTTGTTGATTTTCTGTGTACATGATCTGACTAATGCTGAGAATAAGGTGTTGAAGTTCCTTACTATTATTAGATTGGAATCTGTCTCTTTAGATCTAGTAATATTGCTTTACGAATCTGTGCTGCAGTATTGGATGCACATATGTCTAGAATTATTATATCCTCTTGTGGGACTGATACCTTTATCATCATATAATGACATTCTATGTCTTTTAAAAATGTTTTTGACTCGAAGTCTGTTTTCTCTGATATAAGTATAGCTACTTCTGTTTGCTTCTGGTTTCTGTGTATGTGGAATATTTGTTTCCATTCCTTTGCTTTGAGTCTATATTTGTCTTTACAGGGGAAGTGCATTTCCTGTAGGCAGCATATAATTGGTTCCTGTTTCTTTATCTGTTCAGCCAGTCTCTATCTTTTAAGTGGAGAATTTAATATATTTACATTCAAGGTTATTATTGACATGTGAGGTTTTTTATTTGTTCTTGTTAATTGTTTTCTTGTGGTTTTCTTTATTCTTTGTTTTTTTTTCTTTTTCTTCTGTTATTGCTTGTTATTGTGGTTTGGTAGTTTTCTGTACTGATACCTTTTGAGTTCTTTCTTTTCTTTATTTGTATTCGGTTTACAAGTGAGTTTTATAGTTTCATGTGTTTTCTTGATGGTAAATGTCAACCTTTCTTTTCCAGGTTTAGGACTTCCTTGAGCATTTCTTATAGATCTGGTCCAGTGGTGATGAATTCCCTTAGTGTTTGCTTGTCTGGGAAAGACCTTATTTCTTCATTTATGAACGCTTATTTTGGTGGATATAGTATCCTTGCTTGGCAGTTTCTTTCTTTCAGCTAATTGACTATGTCATTCCATTCTCCTCTGGGGTGTAAGGTTTTAACTGAGAAATCCACTGTTAGTCTGATGGGGTTTCCTTTATAGGTGTATAGACACTTGCCTCGTTCTGTTTTTAGTATCCTGTCTTTGTCTTTGACTTTAGACATTTTGATTATAATGTGCTTTGGAGTAAGCCTTTTTGCATTTTATCTGTTGGGGTAATCTCTGAACTTCCTGGATCTGCATGTCAGTCTCCTGCCAGACTTGGGAAGTTTTTATCAATTATTTTGTCAAATAGGTTTTCTAGGCCTTTCATTTTCTCTTTGCCCTTGGGGGCACCAGTAATTCAAATATTTGGTTGCTTTATGTTGTCCCAGATGTCACAAAGGCTTTGCTTATTCCTTTAAATCCTTTTTTTCTTTATTTTTCTCTCATTGGACTATTTCAAAAGACTCGTCTTCAAGTTCTGAGATTCTTTCTTCTGCTTGAACTAGTCTGTTGTTGAAGCTTTTGAATGTATTTTGTATTTCAATTAATTCTCCATTCCAGAATTTGTTTGATCCTTTTAAAAAATATCTGGTAGATTTCTCATTCATATCCTGAATTGTTTTTCTAATTTCTTTGTATTGTTTTTCAGAATTCTCAATGTATCTCATCAAGCCTCTCTAAATGAGCATTTTGAATTCTTTGTCTAAGGTTTTATGAATTTCTTTTCAATTGGTATCTGTTGCTAGACAATTATTTTGTTTCTTTGGGGTGTCATATTTCCTTGCTTTTTTGTGATTCTTATGTCCTTTTATTGATATCTGTACATCTGGTGTAACTGTTGCTTCTTCCACATTTTTGAATTTGCCTTTGTAGTGGAGGACTTTTTCCTGAAGATGTATCTATGATGTTGGTTGGGTAGGGCACTTTGGCGTTGATTCAGGTACATGCAGTAGTGTAGTTCCTATATGGTTTCTTTGGCTATAAACAGTGTTAGTGGTACCTGTGACTTCCTTGTAGCTTAGGTGCAATTATTAGTGGAGGCTGTGCTGAAGTTTTCCTGGGGACTGGGATGCCAGGTAGGCCAGTCTTTGGGCCCCAGTAGTGGCAGTGGTAGGCTGAAGTGATTATCCTTGAGCCCTAGAGTGGTGTATGCTGATTCTAGTATTAGTGAGTCCAGATGGCTGGTTCTTGGGCCTCCAGGTGATTTGCTTGGATGCTGGCACTAGCAGTGGTAGGCCAGGCATGTGGGGATGTTCTTGGGCTCCTGGGCAGCAGGTGTGATTTGGGTGATGGTAGTGACAGTGGTGGTCTAACCATTGGAACCCAAGTGGTTCAAGCTGATGTTGATGGTGGCCCCAATGGGTTGGGAAGACCAATCCTCTGATCCACAGGTGGCATATGTGTTTGGGTACCAGCTGTGGTGGTATTGACAGGTTGGGTCAGCCTGATCTCAGACCTCAGGAGGAGTGCTCAGATGTCAACAGCGATGGGCTGGGTTGGGCAATTTTCAGGCACCTGGACAGAGTGCTCAAGTATTAGGGGGTCACACTGGTCCAGCAGACTTGTTATCAGCCCCTGATAGTGTGTTTAGGCACTAGCTATGATAATAGGGGTGGGGTTGTCTCTAGGCCACTGGAAAAATGCTCAGGTAGGGATAGTGGCAGCTGTGCTGCAGAGGTTTGCCACTGGGGAAAGTGGGGCCACTCTCAGTGGGAGCAACAAAGGCAGACAGTTCTAGGGTGTATGATTTTCTTGCACTTCAGTCCTGCAACAGCTTGCAGCAGCAGAAGTCATCGGATTTGTCTTTGGGGCACATGAAAGTGCTCAGCCTCCCCCGCCCTCCTTGGCCTGAGAGTAGCAGCAGTAGCATCGGCTCTAGGGCAGGACACAGTCCTTTGGGGACTAGGGTCTCAGAATGGTACCTTGTGGTAGCTACTCGAGGCTTAGGGGCCTGTGGGTCACAGTGTCAGCTCCCTCTGTGCAACAATGCCTCTGCACAATGTTTAGGCAGCTCCCTATGTGAGTCTCAAGGCCCATGAGTGTCAAGAGGAGCTCCTCTAGCTAGGATTGTAAGAGTTTGTGGCAGGAGTGTGGACCCTTGGGGTCTCTTACTTACCTTTTCTCTGTGTCACAGAGCGTCTCCTGGTTTCCAGTGCATCTTGGCCAAGGAGGCTGCCTCATTTCTGTCTCTTTCCTTGCTTTTGGTGCTTCCTAGAACTTCTCTGTGGAATTCTGGTGTTTTCTCCTAGAGGATCTTACTAATTGTAAATATCTATTTGATATTTTGGTTCCTTTCCATGGATGAGGTGCATACTAGTAGGATCTAGTCAGTCATCTTGAATCAACTCGCCTCGTGATTTTTCTGAAGCTGTTTCTTTTCTTAGAACCTCTTCTTTGGGGTAGAGATTATAGCCATCCCACACATTTCCTTAGTTATTATTTTTTGAAGATTCATAGTATATCATTGTTTATCCTTTACTGTTTGGTTTCTTTGCCATTTAAAATATTCTTAAATTGCTTTTGTTAGGCTTTGACAAAGAGAATCTGTGATGTGGTTTTACTCTGCCTTCCACCCAGCTCTCAGAAGACCTATTATGTTTGTACTTAGAAAAATTAATAAAGATATTTCTACTTTAGAAGGTAGAATATAAACCATTTTCAAAAAATAAAATGAGATGTATTTGAAAAATTGTTCAAAACATAAGAAGTGCAATGAAAATAACGTCAAATTTACAAAGAAAAATAAAACCAATATATCGAGGATTCAGTTTAAAAAATACTACATACAAACATGTTTCCTGAGAATTTATAAAACTTTGTAGAAAACAATGTGGTAATGTATTTCACAATTAAAATATTTATTTTCTTTCACACAACATTCCAGTTTGTCCTAAGGAAATAACCAGAAATGTTGTTGTATATTATGTATATATACACAACAAAAAGATATTAGTTTTACTATAAACCTTAAACTGAAAAGTGATTAAAATGTTGATCAACAGATAAATGTTTAAGTGTAATTAGAAAATGCTCATTACAAAAAACAGGATAGTAAACTCTGCATGTTATGTGACCCTAGGTTTATAAGAAAAATATATTTATAATAAAGGACAATGAAAGGAAGCACACATTTTAAATTTTATTTTTTAATAACATGTATTTTTTTCAAATGTTCCATCATGAATATATATTCTTAAATTTAGAGGAAAAATAAAAATAATAAGATTAAGAGATACCTGTTCTCTGATGGTTCTAGAGCTGGGAAGGGGTGCAGTTTAAGAAAGGTTGGTTAATGGGTATAAAACAGATGGAAGGAAAAAGTGCTAGGGTTGTATAGCACAGTAGCATGACTATAGTTAACAATAATCCCATTGGGACTTGTGTTTAAGAGCAGGGTCTCTGAAGACATCCTTGTTGAAGACAGTTTTGTCCAAGGGAACATCACAGAGTACTTTGTGGGCATGAAGTAATTGTAGTTATAAATTTGCACAACAGACTTGATCTTTGACCTCTTGGTGATCTTCTTGCCTGTGGCACCTGTCACTTCGTAGGGACAGTGGTCAATTCCAGCCACCAGAGCATGGTTGTAGGGGTGATCTGAAGTGCCTTCATCATTGTTCTAAATGCTGATGTGATGGCTTTGAGTCCAGAGTAGCATCAGGCCAGGACCAGCGCCACTCTCCCAGGTTTCACAAACTTGCCCATTTCGACAACAACCAAGTAGGCCTACATCAGAAACGAAGAAAGGGCACTTCTGCTAACTGTATATTTCAAAAAAGAAGATTGGAGATGTTCCCAAAACAAATTATAAATGTTTGAGGTAATAGATATCCTAATTACCCTGATTTGATCATTGCACATTGTATGCATGTATAAAACTATCACATGTACTCCATAAATTTGTATAATTATTTATCAGTAAACAAATTAAAGATATCTATTGCGTATGAAAGAAATAGAAAGAAATGAATGCAAACTTAAGAAGTATTCATAAGAGGGAAAAAAAAGTTTAAAGTGATAAGATAGCAAAAATGGTAAGACAATAATGTATTGTTAAGATTAATCAATTGTAAGATTAATCAATATAAGCCAATTAAAACCAGAAGGTAAAAGATTGAATAATAAAGTGATACAGTGTTTAAATAATATAATAAAATAATCTAATATTAATGAATTTTAAAAATAAAAGCATACTAAAGTGGGAGAAGTAGATAAGGTAGATACCCAGATTAAATCTTCACATTAACATCCTGTAAGAATGAGAATAAAAAGAGTTTTCTGAGCTGAGGAAGTTTCATAACTTTAGTGACTGAAGATTGCTGAGAGATAGAAGACAATATCTGTTTAATGGTGCCATTTTCCCCTGGTTTCTCACACTTGAAAAAACAGCAGCTCTTAGATATTTTAAAAGGAATTTAAGGGGTTTTTGGGTTGTTTGTTTCTTCGTTGTCATGTTTTTGGAAGTTCTTAGTTACGGTCTTATCATCATGACCATCTCAGAATGATAGCCTCAGACCTAGAGTCTACATGACTTCTGGTTCTCCTACATATAATTAAATGTTCATGTTCTAATTCCAAATCCCCAGGAGAGAGTATCTAATTGCTTCAGTCATTTATGTTCTGGGGATGGGGTTGGGAGTGAAGGAACAGGGTCAAATTGTACAAAGGATCTGTTCCTTCCAGGGTTATAAGCAGGACAGATTTTCAAAGAAGAAATTATTGGCATCTCTGATACATGTAGTGAATAATTTTAATTTTTATATGTAATGTGAATAATCACAGACAAAACAAAGGATTCTTTTTTTTTAAGTCTCAGTGTCTTCCAGTGTACTTGTGAATTATGTGAACACAATAATGGTAGCTTCATAGAGTGGTCACAAAATGGGAACATATTGATGTCTAGATAGAATTGTCTTAAGTAAATCTCTGGATTGAAGATTTCAGCATGTTCTCACTTATTTGTGGGATCTAAAAATCATGTCAGTTGAACTCATGAACACTGAGAGTAGTAGGATGGTTACCAGATGCTGGGAAGGGTAGTAGGAGGTTAGGGAGGAAGTGGGGATGGTTAATAGGTACCAAAAAAAAAAAAAATAGAATTAATAAGACCTACTATTTGATAGCACAGTCGGGTGACTATAGTCAATAGTAACTTAAATGTATTTTTTAAATAACCTAAAGAATGTAATTTGATTATTTGTAACTCGAAGGATAAATGCTTGAGGGGATACATACCCCATTATACAAATGTGCTTATTTCACATTGCATGCCTGTGTCGAAACATCTCATGTACCCTGTAATATATACAACTACTTTGTACCCTCAAAAGTTTTAAAAAGTTAAAAAAAAATTATAAAATGTTATCAAATGATGATTTTAATTCTACCCCATAAAATTAAATAAGTATTGTATTTCACTTTTTAAAATCAGTCCATTCATCCTATGTAGACATTTAAACTAAACATTTTAGGAAAATTTCTTTTGTTCTATGTACATATTTAGCATTACTTCCTGTGTAATTTTAAAATCTGAAATTCTTCTAGCATACAGAGTAAGTGGATTATGATATACTAAAGGATTAAGCTTCACTGTCTTTTGTCAGATTAATCTGTCATATGTAGATTGTCGCTTGACCTGATAGAAATATGACTGTAATTCACCAAAAAAATTTCATGGATAAGTAACCATTTCATTATTTTATGTAGAATGAAGAATGCATGCTTCTTGACTGATTGTATAATTCTCCAAATTAAATTTAAATAAACCTCATAATCATGCGTTTTTCTCAGAGTTTCATAAGGATTCATGGAAAAGATATCTGTGATAGCTTATGTGGTGAAATAGAACAATTAAATATAATATTCTGTGATTCTTCCCACTTTATTAGAGTTAAAGTGTGTTAAAGTTACTGAATGAGGATAATTTTGTATTTTTATATAAAAGTTTTTGCATTATTTTAAACTTAAATTTTCTCATCAAACAAATACAGATAAACTTTTGCATTTAAACAAAATAGTTAATACTCTGAGAACATTACTCCATTTGCTTATATGGTTTTCAATGAAATAGGTAAAATTATATGCATATAAATGAATGTTAAAAGGGAGTGTGAAAAATAAAGATAGCAGTGAGGATTATAGTTTGAAATTAATGTATATTTAATAGTTAAAGGAAATTTAAATAAAGTAAAGCACTGTGTTTTTGTCCTAACAGGAGGTTGTATGAAAGAGTTTAAATGTGTCATATTTAGGTAAATAGTTCAGCTGTAGAGCAGAAGTATTAACATAAAAAATTAATTAAAAAGTTGAAAATAAATAGGTGGGCACAGTGGCTCAAGCCTGTAATCCCAGCACTTTGGGAGGCTGATGCATGAGGATAGTTTGAGTTCAGGAGTTTAAGACCAGCCTGGGTAACATAGTTGAGACCCTGTCTCTATAAAAGATTTAAAATAAGCCAGGTGTGGTGGCATGCACCTATAGTCCCAGCCCCTCAGGAGGCTAAGGCAGGAGAACTGCCTGAGCCTGGGAAGTGAGGCTGCAGTGAGCTGCGGTCATGCCCCTGCACTCCAGCCTGAGTGACAAAGCAAGACTCGGTCTCGAAAAAAAAAAAAAGTTAAAAGTATTAATAAACTTTTACATAACACATGAACAATATTATGTAATTTATGTTAGAATAATTGTGAGAGGATAAAGGAATACTGCTTTTTTCAAAAAGTTGAGAATAAAAGTAGAATACTGAACTAGATTGTTAAAATCTGATTTTTAAAATGAATTGTATTTTAAACTTCATGACTTTTTTTTTTTATAAGACCTAATTTTTTTGTTTTGGACAGTCTTGCTCTGTCACCCAGGCTGGAGTGTAGTGGCATGATCTTGGCTCACTGCAACCTCTGCCTCCTGGGTTCAAGCAATCCTCCTGCCTCAGCCTCCCGAGTGGTAAACTTCATGACTTATTTTTTATAAGACCTAACTTTTTTTTTTAGACAGAGTCTCGCTCTGTCGCCCAGGCTGGAGTGCAGTGGCATGATCTCGGCTCACTGCAACCTTTGCCTCTTAGGTTCAAGCGATCCTCCTGCCTCAGCCTCCTGAGTAGCTGGGACTATAGGCGCATGCCACCACACCCAGCTATTTTTTGTATTTTTAGTAGAGATGGGGTTTCACCATATTGACCAGGCTGGTCTTGAACTCCTGACCTTGTGATCCACCCACCTCGGCCTCCCAGAGTGCTGGGATTACAGGCATGAGCCACCGCGCCTGGCAAGACCTAATTTTTTTAGAGCAGTTTTAAGTTTACAACAAAGTTGAGAGGAAGGTACAGAGATTTCCCTTATATGTACTGTCCCCACACATACAATAGCTTCCCCTCTATCAACATCCCCCACCAGAATGGTGTATTTGTTACAGATGATGACTCTCCATTGATACATCATCACCCAAAGTCCATAGCTTATATTAGGGTTTACTCTTGATGTTGTACATTCTCTGGATCTTGACAAATGTGTGATGAGCTGTATCTACTCTATACTATATAAAATAGTTTCACTGCACTAAGAATCCTCTGTGCTCCACCTGTTCATCCCTCCTTTTCCTGTAACCCCTGGAACCCACTGATCTTTTTACTGTCTTCATAGTTTTCCAGAATCCCCTTTTTCCAGAATGTCATACTGATGGAATCATACATTATGTAGCCATTTCAGATTGACTTCTTTCACTTGGTATTATGCATTTAAGGTTTCTTCATGTTTTTTCATGGCTTGATAGCTAATTTATTTTAGTGTTGAATAATATTCCATTATTTGGATGTACTACAGTTTATCCATTCACCTACTGAAGGGCATCTTGATTGCTTCCAAATTTTGTTACTTATGAATAAAACTTTGATAAACATCCATGTGCGGATTTTTGTGTGGACATCAATTTTCCACTCTTTTGGATAGATACCAAGGACCTCAATTGCTGAATGATATATATGGTAAGAGTATGTCTTGTTTTGTTGAGAAACCACCAAACTTTCGTCCAAACTGCCTGTACCATTTTGTGTTCCCATGTGCAATAAATGATAGTTCTTGTTCCACCTCCTTGTCAGCATTTGGTGCTATCAGTGTTCTGGATTTTGGCCATTCTAATAAGCGTACAGTGGTTATCTTCTTGTTTTGATTTGCATTTCCCTCTTGACATATGACGTGGAGCATCTTTTCATATGCTTTCTTTTTTTTTGGGCATCTATATGTCTTCTTTGGTGAGGTGTCTGTTAAGGTTTTTGGTCCATTTTTTTTTTTTTTTTTGAGACAGAGTCTCGTTCTGTCGTCGAGGCTGGAGTACAGTGGTGCGATCTCAGCTCACTGCCAGCTCCGCCTCCCAGGTTCATGCCATTCTCCTGCCTCAGCCTTCTGAGTAGCTGGGAATACAGGTGCCTGCCACCATGCCCGGCTAATTTTTTGTATTTTTTAGTAGAGATGGGGTTTCACCGTGTTAGCCAGGATGGTGGTCCGTTTTTTAATTGGGTTGTTTTCTTATTTTTGAGTTTTGTGAATTCTTTGTATATTTTGGATAACAGTCCTTTATGAGATAGGTCTATTGCAAATATTTTCTCCTAGTCTGTGACCATGTTTTCATTTTCTTGGCAGTGTCTTTTGTAGAGCAGAAATGTTTAATTTTAATGAAATCCAGTTTATTGACTCTTCTTTTATAAGTCATGTCTTCAGTGTCACATCCAAAAAGTCAACACCAAATCTAAAGTCATCTAGGTTTTCTCCTGTTATCTTCTAGGAGCTTTATAGTTTTGTGTTCTACATTGAAGCTTATGATACATTTTGAGTTAATTCTTTGTAAAGGTCTTCCTCTAAATCCATCTTTTTTTTTTTTTTTTGGTAAGAGAAATCTCGCTCTTGTCCCTCAGGTTTGAGTGAAATGGCTTGATCTCATCTCACTGCAACCTCCGCCTCCCAGGTTCAAGCAGTTCTCCTGCTTCTGCTTCCCAAGTAGCTGGGATTAAGGTGTCTGCCACCACGCCCAGCTAATTTTTGTTTGTTTTTTTTTTAGTAGAGATGGGGTTTCATCATGTTGGCCAGGCTGGTCTCGAACTTCTGACCTCAGGTGATCCTCCCACCTCGGGCTCCCAAAGTGCTGGGATTACAGACGTGAGCCACCACGCTCGGCCTAGATTCATCTTTTGCATGTGGGTGTCCATTGTTCCAACATAATTTATTGAAAAAGCTATATATATATATATATATATATATATATATATATATATATATATATATATATATTTTTTTTACAGTGTATTGCCTTTGCTCCTTTGTCAAAGATTAGGTGACCATATTTAGTGGCTCTGTTTCTGTGCTCTCTTTTGTATTCCATTGACCTATTTGTCCTTCACCAGTACCACACCGTCTTGATTATTGTAGTGTTACAGTAAGTCTTTAAGTTGAGTAGTGTCAGTCCTCTAACTTTATGCCCCTTCAATATTGTGTTGGCTATTCTGAATCTTTTGCCTCTCCATATAAACATTAGAATCGGTTTGTTCATATTTATGAAATAACATGCTGGGATTTTGATTGGGATGGCATTGAATTTATAGATCAAGTTGGAAAAACTGATGTCTTGATAATATTAAGTCTTCCTATCTATGAATATGAAATATCTTCCAATTTACTTATAGTTTTTCTCATACAGATATTATAAATATTTTGTTAGATTTATACCTTTCAATTTTTTGGTGCTTATGTAAATGATAATGTGTTTTTTATTTCAAATTCCACTTGTTCATTGCTGGTATATAGGAAAGTAATAGACCTTTGTATATTAGCTTTGTATCCTGCAGCCTTGCTATAATTGCTTATTCCAGTTTTCTTGTGAATTCTTTTGGATTTTCTTCCATGATTAAAAAAAAAAAAGCAAATTGGTAGTTATGTAACTAGGGTTATAGTTGTAGATTATTAAAACATAGAAATATTCTTAGCAAAATCTTGCTACTTCTGAAAGGCAGCTTTTTTTGGAGTTATTTTAGGAGATAGCGGATCTCAGTGAATTTCAGAGTCTTCAAAGTCATATTAAGGAAAAACTATATGTTACATATATATTTCTAAAAATTGTGATAAATACACATAACATATAATTTGTCATCTTACCCATTTTAAGTGTACAGCTTAGTGGGCTATGTATATTCACACTGCTGTGCAACCAACCTCCAGAACTTTTTTTATCTTGCAAAACTGGAACTCTCTACCCATTAAATAACAACTCACAATTTTCCTCTCCCCTTATCCCCTGGCAACTACCTTTCTACTTTTTGTTTTTATGAATTTGACTACTTTGGATACCTCATATAGGTGGAATCATACAATATTTGTCTTTTTGTGACTAACTTATTTCCCTTAGCATAATATATTCAAGGTTCATGGATGTTGTAGCATGTGTCACAATTTACTGCCTTTTTAAGGCTCAATGTTCTAGTGTGTGTGTGTGTGTGTGTGTGTGTGCGCGCGCAAGCCTACAGATATACACCACATTTTGTTTATGTATCTGTCAGTGGACATATGGGTTCTTTTTGCCTTTTGGCCATTGTGAATAACAATACTGTTATTAACATGGGTGTACAAATATCTGAGTCACTACTTTCAATTCTTTTGGGTATATACTGGAAGTGGAATTGTTGGATCATATGATCATTGTATTTTCCATTTTTTGAGGAATCAACGTACTGTTTTCTGTAGTGGCCGTGCAATTTTAACTTTCTACCAACAGTGTATAAATGTTCCACATCCCTGCTAACACTTGTTATTTTCTTTCTTCCTTTTATAATGTAATAGCCATCTTAAGGTATGTAAAGTAGTATGTGATTGTGGTTTTGATTTTCATTTCCACTAGCGACTACATTAGCAGTATTGAGCATTATTTCATGTGCTTATTGGCCATTTGTATATCTTCTTTGGAGAAATGTCTGTTCAAGTTCTTTGCCCATTTAAAAATATTTTGCTATTTTTTGTATGAGTTGTAGGAATTCTTTATATGGTCTAGATATTAAGCCCTTATCAGATATGATTTGCAAATGTTTTCTTCCATTTCATAGACTGCTTTTTCAATCTGCTGATAGTGTCCTTTGATGCACAGAAGTTTTTGGAGTCCAGTTTATCCATTTTTACTTTTGTTGCTGGGCTTTGTGTAATATCCAAGAAATCATCGCCAAATCAAACGTAATGAAGCTTTCCTTCTGTTTTCTTCTAAGAGTTTTATATTTTTAGGTCTTATGTGTTTGGGTCTTTGATCAATTTTGAGTTATTTTTGTATATGGCATAAGGTAAGGGTCCAACTTCATTCTTTTGCGGATATCCAGTTTTCCCAGCAGCAGCATTTGTTGAAAAGACTGTCCTTTCCCTCCCCATTTAATGGTCTTGGCACCCTTATCAAAAATAATTTGACCATATACTCTAAGGTTTATTTCTCGGCTCTGTATTTGTTCCATTGGTCTATATGTCTGTGTGTATATATATATTTTTAAATAATATAGTTAATTAGTAACTTTTTTTTTTTTTTGATACAGAGTCTCCCTCTGTCACCCAGCCTAGAGTGCAGTGGCACAATCTTGGCTCACTGCAACCTCCACCTCCCGGGTTCAAGCGATTCTCCTGCCTCAGCCTGCCTGAGTAGCTGGGACTACAGGCATGCACCACATGCCCAACTAATTTTTGTATTTTTAGTAGAGGTGGGGTTTCGCCATGTTGGCCAGGCTGTTCTTGAACTCCTGACCTCAGGTGATCTGCCCACCTCAGCCTCCCAAAGTACTGGAATTACAGGCATGAGCCACCGAGCCTGGCCAGTTAGTATGTTTTAAAATAAAGTCTTGGTTGTAAATTTGACAGTCTTTACTAATGTAGAGATAGTGAAACTTTACCTCCGTTCTCTTAGGGTCCTGACTGGGCCCAACAGCTAAACTGATATAAGTTAAATTAACAGGAGAAAAGCACGCACATTTATTCAATACAAGTTTTATGTGGCATGGGAGCCATCATAAAGGAATGAAGAACTGAAGAAGCTGTTAGAGTCAATTACTTAAATACTGAATTGGACAAAGAATAGTAAGTTGGGAAAATGTGATAAGGCAAAGGGGATTAGGCTAGGATAGTTAATTGTGTACGTAAGTAGCCAGGAAGATAAGGGTTGGTATAACTAGGTTTGTTTGTACAGAATTCCTTTGGCCTCAGCTTTTTGTCCTCGATGATAAGAATGTTGCATCTTTTATATAGGAATTTCATTTCTTACCTTAGGAACCAGCATGAATGTCATAGTGATCTTTTTTTCACCTGCTGTTTTTGAAGTGCTATATTAACTTAAATAGTTAATATGCCAAAATGGTGTAAGTTTTTTCGTTAGTGAGTCCTGAGATTTTCTTTTACTTTTCACAGTATCCGTAGAAAAATCTTGCTCCTACCCCATCTTCATCAGTCCCATTTCCCCTGTATCCTATAGGTAACCACATCATAAGGAAATACACATATATAAATCCTATTGTTTCTCCTTTTTTAATCTATCTTACAGTTAGTTTCTACTGTCCTAATTATAGCACAATTTTACTTTTTAGGTTCTATGATTTGAAGAGTGGTATGGCTATATATTATGGCTTCTAAGTTGTTACCATATTTTGGAGCAAAATGTATTGTTATTTTTACTATTAATTTACATTTAACATGAATCATGATCCTAAAAGCATCAAAATGTCTTCATAACATCCTACAAAGAAGAGAGAACAGCACTGCTGTTCTACACTGTGGGTCTTGCCCAGTCTATAGTTACAAGAAATAGTTCTTTAGTTGTTGTGATGCCGTGGGTAGACTTCATTCTTAAGTAATGTACTTTGTCTATAGTAACTCCCTGCAAATATGTTATGTGCACAGAATATCCTGAAGATACATGGTGAGGTTTCGTTGCCTTTGTTGTCTGAAGCCTTTTTTTTTTTTTTGGGAGACAGAGTCTCACTCTGTCGCCCAGGCTGGAGACCAGTGGCACGATCTTGGCTCACTGCAACCTCTGCCTTCTGAATTCAAGTGATTCTCCTGCCCCAGCCTCCCAAGTAGCTGGGACTACAGGCACGTGCCACCACACCCAGCTAATTTTTTTTTGTATTTTTAGTGGAGATGGGGTTTCACCATGTTAGCCAGGATGGTCTCGATCTCCTGACCTCGTGATCTGTCCACCTTGGCCTCCCAAAGTTCTGGGATTACAGGCATGAGCCACCGTGCCTCGGTCTCCTCTCTGAAGTATTTACGGTTGTTGTGTCTATTATTGTTCCCAGCCAGAACTGGAACTGACCTGATGTCATGATCTATGAATATAATTTTTAATTAAGGAAAAAGTACCAGGAAATCTCATGTCATTGTAGACCTGCTTCGCTGAATACCATTTAGCAGTCTATACTCCAGCCACCAGGCATATTGGCTGTGCAATGATGCCTCCACGATAACAGTGAGGAGTAAAAGTTGGGCTTGGATACTCTGGCTCTTGCTTAGGTCAAGGGGTATGCTATGTTCTTGTAACAAATCCCACATATATATACATATGCATATTGTTCCACAAACATCCCCAAGCAGAAACCAGGGTTAGGTGCAGAATAACCTCAAAAAAATTTTGGTTGCTAGGCTGTAGATGAGTCTTTCTGAGGCTGGTATTTTGACACTACGGGCTCCATTGTTTCTCAACTGCTGTGTTGTGCTGCATCAATTGTTTCACTATATTATCACTAAAAGCTTGGTCCCTAAAAACATAAACTTCTTAGGACCTGCGTGCCAATGGGGGCTTTTGGACTTGACTTCAGCTTTTTGGGGGGATAGAGTCCCTTTCCCCTCTGTAGTATTGGTTTATTAGTGAATCAACCCTGAAGAGGTAAACGGTTGGAGCCTCAGCCTCCCAAGAGGCTGTCACTGGAGAATGGTCTCACTGACTTCAGCCCTTGGGCATTTCCACAGCACATTTTCCCCCTAACACCTCTACTCCTGCTAAATGCCTACCTAACTCTTAAAATAGGAAAGCTGGGAACTCCACTCAAAACCATACAAAAAACCAGTTTGTACATTTGGACACCTCCCGAGCACTCACAGTCCCTGTGTTTCTCTTTTCCAGCAGTAGACAGTCACTGTCATGCAGTTTAAGTGATTTATTGATGTCTCAGCTAAACTTGCTATTGTTTCAGGACATTTCAGTCACCAAAGTTTTTAAAGAGCATTCTGTACTAGAGGAGCCGTGCTGCTTCCTTGTGTCTGCTAATGTGTCCTTAGCCAGCCTCATTCTTCTTCAGCTTTTCCACTTTGGCAACATAGATCCTCATGGTGTCCATCTTAAACATCCCTTTGTTCACATTCCATGCCTCCTACTTGGCCTTGGCTTTCACATCTGAGGCTGAAGGGGCAGGAATGTTGCAGTCGCTCTGGGTGGGCTGTTTGTAGAAGCTATACACCAGCAGTTTTCTCCTGATCGCACACAGTACCCTTCAGCTGCTTGAGGGCAGTGCCGGCCAGCTCAAACTCCACTTGGCACATTGTGGGAGGGAAGGCCAGGCCCCTCTGTCCTTTCTAGGTGAAACCTGGTGCTAGAAGGTTCATCAGGTTTCTTCATCGATAGAGTGGGGATGATGATGATGATATATCTTCCTCACTGAATTTTGGAGGACTTTTCATTGAGAATCCCTATGTACAGTGTCTGGTACAGGGCTATGTGTGTTGTAGCACTGATCAAACTCTCAGTAGAGAGTGGTATAATTTTAACTCCTTAACAAACATTTCAAGATAGTAAGAAGAAAGTATAATACCAAGTTTTGGTTACATAGCCTTTTAATGAAGCAAAAACTTTTAGACATTAGCATTCCAAACAAAGTTTATTCTAGCAATAAGACACAATGTGATAGTGAATATAAATTACTGTGGAAATTACTTCAGATCTGAGAAATGTGGAAAATAATTGAAAAAGCTCATGGGTCTCTTCCTGAAGGACAACCTGTGAACCTGTCAGTGCTAGGAGAGATATTACCTAGCTGTTCCTGCCTATACCACTCTTCTTACTTTATAGCTATGGTAGCCCCTTCATAATCCTTTCAGGTTCTAGCAAAGCAGGAATATCAATTTACTGTAATGTTTAATAAACATTCTCAGATTTACAACATCTGGGAAATAATAGCACTTATAAATCATGGACATTATCAAAGATCATTCATAATATATTCTTACTATCTAAACTTGGTTTTCTGTACATTTAATTTTTCTAGAGGTATGTGAAGTGGGGAAAATGGGTACTTTAAGAACTATGATTTGTTTAATTTTCACCTAGATAATTGACAAACATTTATTATTATCATTATGTAGAACAACATAGATATATCAGTATCCATATTTTACCTTTAATATCTCACAGGAATGGTATTTTGGGTTAATGACTATTTACCCAGAAAATCTGGAGAAAATTTTGCAATCTCGACAACACCCTATTTTTTTAAATACAATTTTTTCTCTAAAAATTAGTTAACTTTTGATAATCTGTGTGATAAAGAAGGTTGGGAATAGGAGAATGAAAATTTGCTGGTAACTCAGTTTGGCTTATATGTTATGCATTATTAAAATTTTTTCAGCGCAATAACAAAATGAAAAATCTTATTTGAGTTTCACCTTTTTTTGTCATATCCTCTGGAAGAGGTACAGATAAATGGGAAGTAGAAAGAAAAATTTGAAGTATAAAAGCCTTAAGTCTGATTAACTTTGAACTTTAAGATTTAATTATATAATGTAATTATTGTCTAATGTTAAACAATGTTGATTATTATAAAATGTCTATATATATATATATATTTTTTGAGACTAAGTCTCACTATGTCGCCCAGACTGGAGTGTAGTGGCATGATCTCGGCTCACTGCAACCTCTGCCCTCTGGTTCATGCCATTCTGCCTCAACCTCCCAAGTAGTTGGGACTACAGGTGCATGCCGCCACGCCTGGCTAATTTTTTTATTTTTTATTTTTAGTAGAGATGGGGTTTTACTGTGTTGTCTAGGATAGTCTCGATCTCCTGACCTCGTGATCAGCCCACCTCGGCCTCCCAAAGTGCTGGGATTACAGGCATGAGCCACCGCGCCTGGCCTATAGATGTCTATAATTGTGAAATATCAGTGATCTGCTAAAGAATGGGTGTCGATAACTGTGAAGGGTATGAGATTTTACCCTACTTAGTAGCTTACAAGTTACCACACTATAGTTTCATGGATGCTGTTAGAAGACATGAGACTCCTAAGTCAGAGACAAATGATAGTAACCAGGGTATAGGCATTTTTTTCTTTTATTTTTTTTCATGGATTTTCTGAGCCCTACTCCTATAGAGCAATGTTAAGAGGGCTAGATGACACCTGCACACTCAATGGGCAGTGTAAAGGAGAGGCATTCTGAGCTTAAAGAACTCAAATCTCATATAATAGTTGATAAGCATGCCTGCCTCTTTCTCCAGAGGGAAACTGTATCTGCATTCTAAGGGGCAGTCAGGGCAAATTACTCATAGCAGTAATTTTAGAGAACCATGGAGAATTGTCTTCTAACAGTGGGTCTGGGCTGAAAATTTGCATAACAAGTACTGTATTTGTAATGTAAATTAATAATGTAAACAAGAGCAGAAGAGGACTTTCTTTCTTTCTTTCTTTTTTGGAGACAGGTCTGTTGCCCAGGTTAGAATGTAGTGGCGTGATCACGGCTCACTGTAGCCTTGAACTCCTGGGCTCAAGCAGTTCTCCTGCCTCAGCTTCACAAGCATGTACCACCATGCCTGGCTAATTTTTAAAATATTTTCTAGAGACAGCGTTTCACTATGTTGCACAGGCTATTCTTGAACTCCTGGGCTCAAGTGATCCTTCAGCCTTGGCCTCCTAAAGCACTGGGACTACAGACGTGAGCGCTACGCCTGCCCCCTACTGCCCCTTTTTTAAAGTACCTGGGAGAACAAAGTTTAAATATTCTATTTTTGTAGCACCTAATCAATGTACAATTTAAGATACTTTGAAAATTTTACGTTATTGAAAATAAGTAGGTTAAGGACTTTTACTTAGGATCACTTTGCTGTTATGCTGCATGTTTTTGAAATAATAAAACTTTATTTTGAAAACACTCAAAACTCTTAACTAATTTATACAATTCATACTGTCTCTTGTTAAAAATCCACACGGGGGATATTAAGTCTGTATCAGGCCATGAAAAAGTTTAGATATGAAGAAGGCGGGTTTCTTTTTTTCTTAATGTTTACACCAGACCAAAGTGAATCATTCTGAGAGAACCACCATCTCTGATTTCCTGCAAATAAACAAATAAAAACAATTAAAATAATAATTTAAAATATTTAAAATATTTAAAATAACTTAAAATAATGTTTAAACAGAGTAAGAAGTAATTGACTTAACATTTGTATCTTTATTATTTTTAAGTACTTAAAAATAGTGAAACAAAATAGTTTAAAATGTACTGCACATAGATACATAAGAGAACTGTATACTTACCTGACTTGATCATCAAAATTTTGATATGATATTCATAAAAACTAGTCAAGAAATAATAAGCATTAAGAGGCAAAGAAACGACAGGATGGTAATTGAAATTTAGAAGCATCTGAGGGTTCCTCCAATGAAAAATTGCAAACTATGGGTCATCATTTGGATTCTACAGTGTGATTTTAAAATACTGTGTATTCTAAAAGGTATTATATAACATATTTCCTAATTTTGGGTGTTTTACTGAGTATTTGATAGCGGCTCTTGAGGTAATGGCTTATAAAATAGAAAAGATTGTGGTTTTATAAGACTTGCATAAAATTTTATGAAGCTTCAAAGAAATATTGACAACAACTTTATCTATTTCCCATTTATTATTCTTTCTTTTGCACTTTCCGCCCATCTCTATCAGTTACAGAAAAACAGAAGATTTTATGGGCTTCTGAAGTTGGATAACGTGTGAAGATAAGACTAAAGATGAGTAATATGTGAAAAATAACACAGTGGGGACATTTTTTAAAATTTGAAGATAACCTACTCAGAGTTGAAATGGTAAAAGTAAAAGGTAAAGAGAGTAGGGATAATAGCACTTACACTATCATGTCATAATTGGAGACATTTTACTTAAAGTATAGGTGAAAATAATTTTTAAAAATAAATTTATTCTGTAAGTTATATCTTAAAAGTTATTTTTACTAAGAGAAGCCTTTCAGAAAGTCTGCATTTATACTATTTTAAGTAGTCACATCTCAAAGGAAACAGATATGGGGCTAAAAAATAGGGGCAACACATGTATGTAGGTATGTGCCTGTAGATCTTGATGTACACAAAATTGAAAAAAAAAAAAAAAAAAAAACCTGGAAAAACAGGTAGCAAGAAGAATGCGTAATTTAATAGTGCCTGGGGCTTGAGTGTGTGCTGGCAAGTTCCAGGCTTTTAGGTAGCTTTCAATTTAAAAAGAAAACTAAGCACTGTCATTTTAAAAACATAAGCTTCAACTCTTGGCTTATAAACTACCATATCAAAGTCTAGTTTCTATACCACGAGAATGGTCATTGAGAAAATGAGTTAGGTTTTGGCCTTGTTCATCAACTGACAGAGATCCTAGATAAATTATTTTATTTTCCTAATATCTAGATATACTTGTTGCTAGAAGACTGATGGCATACCTAAGAAGTATCATGTCGTTCACCCATGTTGTTGATGTTATGTAGTGTCTTCTATCCATGATTTAATCCTCTCTTACCTTAGGAATTACATTTTAAAAAGTAAGAATCATAGAATTAACTTCTCAAGATCCTCCAGGATTTAAAAAAACAAAAAATATTCCTTTGGAGGATTTCCTTTAAAATCCATTGCATTTTAAAAAGACTTCAGGGCATTTCCAAGGTTTCCAATGCTATATAACCTTGACTTATACTCTATGTACCTTAGAGGGATATTTTGAAGATTTATAAAATAATTTATTTTACATTCAATTTTTTAAACATTATTTGAAATAAAACATAATCATTAAATAAAATTTGGAAAACAGAAAAGTATGAAACTTTACCCATAGTCCTATCAGTTATACAAAACTAAAGTTAACATGAATTTGCTTCTAGTCTCTTTTTCTCCACGTTTTATTTATTTTAAACACAGCTCGAATTGTATTGTATATGTAATTCTGTATCTTTTTTCTTTCTTTTTTTTTTTTTTGGCCTCACACCACTTCAAAACTTTTCAATGTTCCTACATAGTCTGTTTTTAATGGCTGAATTTTATTATTCCATTAAATACTATGGCTTTATTTAACCACTCCTTTTTTGGTTAAATTTATATTGGTTCTAATTTCTTCTTTTTCATAAATAACCCTATGATAGATTTTCTTAGGCATAAAGTTTTGTTTTTTTTTTTCCCTGTTTGTAGGATTGTTTCCTTGGTATAGAACTGTAGAAATAGAATTATTGGACCAAAAGCTTATGAAATTTTAAGCTTCTGGATAAACACTGTAGAATTGGTAGTTTTGCTTTGTTTGTTTCCTAGTTTGGGAGGAGGTGATTTTGTTCAGTAATAGGAAGCTGTGGTTCCAAGGAAGACTGATCTTCATTTTCTTGTTAATGTGTTGAAATTGTGCTCAGCCTTGACTGAATGAAACTACATGTTAATTCTTGTAGTAATTTTACAGCAACAAAAGGGTTTTCCCCAGTCCCTCATTGCTTTCTACATATGGTTAAGTGCATTTTCTGAGCCACACCCTTTTGCTGTTACCTAATGTTGGGTGATATCAGGTCACTTTCCTTTAAATGTGCACAGACTTTTGTAAGTGAATTCAGCAGACAGGTTAAGCTTTGCTATAAACTGGATTTTGACATGTTGCTCACTTAATACAGTTTTAAATTTTAATACAAGAAGTGATCATCTCACAGTTTATTATGTTCGATTTCCTCTCTGTTACTAATGGTCTCTCTTGAACTTTCTGATTTGGTTTAATAATAATTAAATCCCAGAAGTGTAATATTTTAGGGATGGAAGAAATCTTAAAACTCCCTAATCTGAAATTCTTCTATTTTATAGATGAACAAGTTGAGGCTCATGTGGGTTAAGTGTTTCGTCCAAAGTTAGTTCGTGGCAGAGTTGGGATTATAATTTTGTTCTTATTTCTCTGTGAAGTGTTTTTTTTTCCCAACTATAGTTTTTTAATGTACTAACAATACTAGTTCCACAGGCTGCTTTATGATTAACTCCTCTGATTCTCTATTCCTATCATTTAAGGCTTTTGCTTATAAGCATGCTAGCTAGTGGTCCAACCTGTGTGGCAGGAGATGCTTTTCTGAGTAAGCTGACCAGCTATTCAAGTTTCACTACTGAACATTGTGAAATTGAACTCTGCTTCTTGCATATTTGGTATCATATATAGGTTTCTTTTTCATCAACATTGCAGTTTGGTACTTGACATTTTTGTAGAAAATGCAGTCTCCAACTGACTACAGTCTAGCACTTGCCAAAGATTGGCTTGAGGCTTCTGGTACGTAAGAGAGACAAGTTGATAGATAAGCTAACTAACTTTCTAACTTCTGTGTTAAGTAAGCCATCAGAAAGGAATGTATTTAGAACTTGTCATTTCACCTTTCCACAGGAATGCCTTTAGTGAATTATGATTTAATATAATTATTTCACCTTATAAAGAAGAGTTATAAGAAACATCTATGTGACTAGAATGTCTATCCT
Organism: Theropithecus gelada; assembly: GCF_003255815.1. Lineage (NCBI taxonomy): Eukaryota > Metazoa > Chordata > Mammalia > Primates > Cercopithecidae > Theropithecus > Theropithecus gelada. The sequence continues at coordinate 83,734,846 of NC_037681.1, forward strand.
TTTCAAAACTCTAGGACATGTTTAGTTTGTTTTTCAGTTAAAAATTTAGAGATTGAGTCTTGCTAGGTTCTCCATGCTGGCCTAAAACTCCTGGGCTCAAGCAGTTCCCCGACCTCAGCCTCCAGAGGAGCTGGGACTATAAGGATACACCACCACACCCAGCTTGCTTTTCAGTTTTTTTTTTAAATTTTTAATTTTTATACATGCACACACACACACACACACACATATACGTATATATATATATGCACATACACGGTATTTACATGTTGACAATTACATTAATAGAGCATCTTGAAGTATAAGTGTGAAACCTCTAAAAATGATAAAGTAGCACAATTTGCTACTCTGGAGGCAGAGGCAGGAGAATCACTTGAACCCGGGAGACAGAGGTTGCAGTAAGCTGAGATCACACCTCTGCACTCCAGCCTGGGTGACAGAATGATACTCCACCTCAAAAAAAAAAAAAAAAAAAAAAAAAAAAAGATTTCTTTCAGACAGTATGCCAATGAGTAGTACAAACAAGACAACATAGGTATGTAACTATATGATTTATTACCCTTGACTAAGAGCAAAATCAGTGGGAGGAAACAAGAGGTATGCCCCATACCTAGAAACTCACTCAAACGTGTAGCCCCACGATAACCTCTAAATTTACCTATTAAAGTTTAAAGGAGAATTAAAACTTTTTCCTTCCGTTTCTGTCGTTAGCACAAATTTTTTCCAGAATGTTCCCAAGAGGTAACTAGACCACTAGTGGTTTCATTTCTTTCTTTTCCCTTTCCTTTGTTTTGTATTGTGGTAAAATATATATAACATAAAATTTACTACTTTATTTTTTAAGTGTATACTTTAGTGGGATTAGGCACATTCACGTCATCGTGTAACCATCACCACTCTCCATCTCCAGAACTTTGTAATCATTCCAAACTGAAATTCTGTACTCATTAAATAACAATTTCCCATTTTGTACTTCCTTAAGCCTCTGATAACCACTCTTCTACTTTTTTGAGATGGAATTTTGCTCTTGTTGCCCAGGCTGGAGTGCAGTGACGCAATCTCGGCTCACCACAACCTCCGCCTCCTGGGTTCAAGCAATTATCCTGCCTCAACCTCCTGAGTAACTGGGATTACAGGCATGTACCACCATGCCCTGCTAAATTTGTATTTTTATTAGGTTTCTCCATGTTAGTCAGGCTGGTCTCGAACTCCTGACCTCAGGTGATCCACCCACCTTGGCCTCTGAAAGTGCTGGGATTACAGACGTGAGCCACCGCGCCTGGTGTTCTTCTACGTTGTGTCTCTAAGAATTTGACTATTCCAGGTGCTTCATATAAGTGGAGTAATACAATATTTGTCCTTTTGAGCCTTTACTTATTTCAGGTCTTTACTTATTTCGCTTAGCATAATGTCTGCAAAGTTCATCCATGCTGTAGCAGGTATCAGAATTTCATTCCCTTTTTAGGGCTGAATAATATTTCATTATAAGTATATATCACCTTTTGTTTGTTCATTCATCTGTCAGTGACCATTTTGGTTGTTTTCACCTTTTGGGTATTGTGACTAATGTTGCTATGAACATGGGTGTAAAAATATCTGTTCTTGTCCCTGCTTTCAATTCTTTGGGTGTATACCAGAAGTAAAATTGCTGGATCATATAATGGCTTTATGTTTAATTTTTTTAGGAACTACCATACTGTTTTCCATGGCAATACCATTTTATATTCCCACTGGCAATGTACAAATATTCTAGTTTCTCCACATCCTTATCAACACTTTTTGCTTTCTGTTTTTTGATAATGGCCATCTTATTGCTTCTCAGCCTTTTGGCTAAAATCAAATAATGGCCTTCCCAATGTATGTAAAGTAGTTTCTCATTGTGGTCTGATCTGCATTTTCCTAACAATTAGTGATGTTGAACATCATTTCACGTACTTTTTGTCCATTTGTTTATCTTGGAAGTTCTTTGTACATTAAATTTTTTTTATTGGGTTATAGTTCTTTCTATATTCTGGTTATTTGTCACTTATTATATATGTGATTTGCAAATACAGTTGTCCCTCAGTATTTGTGGGGGTTGGTTCCAGGACCCCCTACAGATACTAAAATCTGCAGATGCTTATGTCCGTGTTATTAAATGCATAGTATTTGCATATAATCTATACACATCCTCACATATACTTTAATCTCTGCATTACTTATAATACCTAATACAATGTAATTATTATGTAAATCATTATTATACTGTATTAGTTAGGGAATAATTTACAAGAAAAAAAGTCTGTACGTGTTCAGTACAGACGGTTTTTTCCCAAATGTTTTCAATCTGTTGTTGGTGGAATCCACAGATGAGAAGCCCATGGATACAGAGGGCCAACTGTATTTTCTCCTGTTGTGTGGGTTGCCTTTTTACTCTGTTGATAGTATCCTTTGATGGACAAACAATAATTTTAATGAAGTCTAATTCATCTGTTTTTTTTTGTTGTTGTTTTTATTGCCTGTACTTTTGGTGTTTTACCTGTGAAATCATTGCCAAATTCAATGTTACAATGTTTTCTCCTATGTTTTCTTCCAAGAGAATTATAGTTGTAGGCCTGTGTGTAGATCTTTGATACATTTTGAGTTGATTTTTGTATACGGTGTAAGGTAAGAGTCTAACTTCATACTTTTGTATATGGACATCCTGTTTTTCCAGCAACATTTGATGAAAAGAACGTCTTTTCCCCCATTAAATGGTCTTGGCACCCTTGTCAGAAATCATTTATCCACATACACAAAGGTTTTATTTAGGTTCTCAATTCTGTTCCATGGTTCTATATGTCTGTCTTTATGCTAGTACCATCTTTTGATTACTGTAGCTTTGTAGTAAATTTTGAAGTCAGAAAGTGTGAGTTCTTCAACTTTATTGTTTGTTTTCAAGATTGATTTGGCTTTTCAAGGTCTCTTGATTTTCCGTATTAATTTAAGGATGAGTATTTTTTTTTTCTGTTTCTGCAAAGATATATTGAGATTTTGATAGGAATTGAGTGGAGAGTTCTGTATGTGTCTTTTCCATCTAATTGGTCTGTAGTGTTGTTCAAGTCTTCTGTTGTCCTGATTGATCTTCTGTCTGGTTGTCGTATCGATTATTGAAAGCAGATTATTGAAGTCTCCTAATATTACTGCAGTGCTGTCTATTCAATTGTTAATGTTTGCTTTGTATATTTAAGAGTTCTGATGTTTAGTGCCTACATATTTATAATCATCATATCTTGGTGAATTGACTCTTTAATCGTTATATATTATCCTTCCTAGTTTCTTGTGACGATTTTTCATTGAAAGTCTATTTTATCTGATACCATTATAGGTACCCCTGCTCTCTTGTGGTTACTATTTACATGAAATATTTTATCCATCCTTTCCATTTCAGCTTATGTGTTGGATCTAAAATGAGTCTCTTGTGTGCAGCAGAGTGTTAGATTTTTTTTAAAAAGCCATTCAGTCAATATGTCTTTTGACTAGTGAGTTGGATTATTCATATTTAAAGTAATTATTGATATGGAAGGATTTACTATTGCTGATTTGTCATCTGTTTTCTCCATGTCTTGTGGCTTTTTGGTCCCTAATTTCTTTTCTTACTGCCCTCCCTTTGTAATCCATTGATTTTTTTTTATAGTGACATACTTTGATTCCCTTTTCATTTCCTTTTGTGTGTACTATATAGATATTTTTCTTGGTGCCTAACATTGTGATTACATAACGGATTTCAAATTTATTCAATTTATATTACATTGATAACAACTAATCTTCATTAGCATACAAAAATTCTCCTTTACAGTTAGTTCCTCCTTTTGTTATTGTTAAAACTTACATTTATATATTATGTACCCATTAACTTAGATTTATAGTTTTTTGTGTAATTTTATAGATTCTATACAAGAATTAAAAGTGGATTTATGCACCAGAATTACAATAATACAGGATTCTATAGTTGCCCATATGTTTACCTTTAATGGAGAAAATTATACTTTCATGTGACTTTGTATAGCTGTCTAGTATCTTTTTGTTTCAATTTGAAGGACTCTCTTTAGCATTTCTTGTAGGGAACATCTAGTGGTGTTGACGATACATCTTTTATCTAGGAATATCATAATTTCTTCACATTTGAAGGACAGTTTTTCTAGATACAGTATTATTATTATTATTATTATTATTATTATTATTCTTATTTGAGATAGGGTCTTGCTCTGTCTCCCAGGTTGGAGTACAGTGGTGCAATCTCGGCTCACTGCAACCTCCACCTCCCAGGTTCCAGCGATTCTCCTGTCTCAGCCTCCCAAGTAGCTGGGATTACAGGTGTGTACCACTATGCCCGGCTAATATTTTGTATTTTTAGTAGAGATGGAGTTTCACCATGTTGGCCAGGCTCGAACTCCTTATCTCAAGTGGTATGCCTGCCTCGGCCTCCCAAAGTGCTGGGATTACAAGTGTGAGCCACCATGCCCGGCCCGGTTGATGTTTTTGAATATACTTTCCCATCCTTTTTAGCCTGCAAGATTCATTCTAAGAAATTTGCTGATAATCTTATTAGGCTCCCTTGTATGTGATGAGTCATTTTTCTCTTGTAACTCTCAAGATTATCTCTTTATCTTTGACTTTCAGCAGTTTGATTATAATGTATCTTGTTGTGTGTCTCTTTGGGTTTATTATATTTAGAGTTTGTTGAGCTTCTTGAGTTTATATATCTATCTCTGACCTCAGATTGGGTAAGTTTTTGGCCATTATATTTCAAATAAGTTCCCTACATTTTTCTTATTGTGTTCCCCTTCTGGGATCTTAATAATGGATATACTGTCCTGCTTGATAGTGTCTCTTAAGCTCTATTCACTTTTTTATTCTTTCGTTCTTTTTGTACCTCATACTAGATCATTTCAAATAAGTTATCTTTAAGCTTGTTTATTCTTTCTTCTGTCCAAGTCTGCTGTTGAATCCCTCTAGTGAATTTTTAAGTTTGACTATCCCCAATGTGCCCATTTTATTTTTTATTTCCAGAATTTCTGGTTGGTTCTTGTAATAATGTCTATCTCTGTTGAAATTCCCCTTTGTTCATATTGTTCACCTGATTTCCTTTAGGTCTCTGTCCATGTTGTTCTTTACTGTTTGAACGTATTTAAAACAATTGTTTGAAAATCTTTTTCTAGTAAGTCTGATACCTCTATTTTTTCAGGGATAGTTTCTGCCAATTTATTATTATTATTGAATGGTCCGTGTTTCCCTGTTTCTTTTTATGCATTGTGATTTTGGGATTTTAAATTCACAATAATTATGTTGGGGATTTGAGAACAAAACCAAAACCAAAAACAGCTACTTCTCCCATTCTCTGTAGACTGGCTCTTTGCCTTGGAAGTCCTTTCCTAATTATCTTGGCCTTGCTTCTGAATTTTGAGATCACATCAAAGAGAAAACTGAAGGTCTTCTCAGATCTTTACTGAGCATGCATCTTGCCTGGACCTGTTTGTGGTTTTTTGAATCTCTGTATAGATGGCTGCTTTTAATTGTCTTAAATTTCCCAAGAGAGCTTTGTGGGGTCTTGATGGTCTGTCATATGTCTCCACCTATAATCTTTTGCCCCAGGCATCTGTAGGTTCAGTCTCTCTGCAGCTTTCCTGAGCCATGACTACTGCTTCTGCTCATCTGAGATTAAGGCCATGCTTGTCTCCTAGCAGAGATCTGAGTTAGGTGAATCAGGGATCAATTCTTCAGGCAGCCTGTAGACAAGTTAGAATTTTGCAAATAAGGTCAGCCTTGTTCCTTTTGGTTCAAGGGATGGTGATATGATTTGGCTCTGTGTCCCCACCCAAATCTCACCTTGAATTATAATAATCCCCATGTGTCAAGGGTGGGACCAAGTAGAGGTAATTGAATCATGGGGGCAGTTTTCTCCATGCCATTCTCATGATAGTGATGAGTTCTCACAAGATTTGATGGTTTTATAAGCATCTGGCATTTCCCCTGCTGGCATTCACTCTGTCCTGCTGCCCTGTAAAGAAGGTGTCTGCTTCTCCTTTGCCTTTTGCCATGATTATAAGGTTCCTGAGGTCTCCCCAGCTATGCAGAACTGTGAGTCAACTAAACCTCTTTCCTTTATAAATTACCCAGTCTTGGATATTTATTCATAGCAGCATGAGAATGGACTAATACAGGTGGAATTGGGAACTGCCATCTCCTCCAAACCAAGACAACGGCTGGGGAGGGGTGGAACAAGGGTGAGCAAAAATGCCATGACGTGTCCTACTGTTCGGAATGTAGCTTGTTCTTGATTGTTTACTTGGTTTCTGTAGACCTTTGACTGTTTTCCAGGGTTCCTATAAAGTTATTTAGCCACTGTATAGTTGTTTCTCTAATGTTTATTAAGGAGAACGAGGGTCTGAAGCTTCTTAATCACATTTTGCTGACATCGTTCTTCCTAGGGGTTTTCTAATCATTGTTTCCTCTGGTTGTATGTGGTTTCCTTACTGCATGGGAAGGGGACTCCATTGTCAATGCAACCCTGAATAATATATGCAGTGTGAGAACTTTAGTGAAATTCTAATCCTACCTGGTCAAATCCTTGTTATTTTGCCCACCCCACTTCTGTAGTTATAGAATATAATTTCTCTGTAGTATCTCTCTTCCCCAGTTTTATTTTGTCTTCTTCCAAAATACGTATTTTATTTCTATGATTTAACTCATATCCTTTCCTGCTCCAATATAATAGATCACAATTATGATCAATAATACCCACTTGACATGTAAATAAAGAAAATAAAAATTAAATTCTGGCTAAGTTTCACAGAATGCCTGAAAAGTATTTTTTAAATTTATATATATGCATACACACACACCCACACACATACATGTACACATATTGTTTTCATAGAATGCTGTGTTTTCAAAGGTTTTAGATACTTGGCTTATAATATGAGCACTTTGAACACTGGTGTTTTAAATGTGAAATTCTGAGAACCCTTTGTTCTTGGTATAAAATATGAAACTTGTGAAATTCACATATGCAAATTGCTTCATTTATTAGTGACCTCTGATGGCTTCTGATTAAATCGTGTCCATCTTTGAAGTATATATTTAAAAAATTATGAACTTCCTAATTTTTTCTTCACTGTGGCTGACTATAGGGAAATTGCTGTGTATCTAAGTTAAGGTCCATTTAAATGTGTTTTTCAAAGCTCAAGATGGGGAGGGGGACTGTGGCTCACACCTGTAACCCCAGCACTTTGGAAGGCCAATGCAGGTGGATTGCTTGAGCTCAGGAGTTTGAGACTAGCCTGAGCAACAAGGTGAAACCCTATCTCTACAAAAAATACAAAAATTACAGGCGCAGTAGCACGGGCCTATAGTCGTAGCTACCTGGGAGGCTCAGGTGGGAGGATCACTTAAAGCCATGAGGTAGAAGTTGCAGTGAGCTGAGATTGCACCACTGCACTCCAGCCTGGGCAACAGAGCCAGACCCTGTCTCAAATAAAACAAAACAAAAAGCTCTGGATAAAGTGTGCAAAAATCTTAAAATGGACCACATCCATCAGAGAATAGTCTACTAAATTCAGGGCACGTGATGTTTTTAAGATCTCTGTGAACGTGTTCATAAACTTTAAGGAGGAATTAGCCAAGCACTGTCAGAACATTTTTTTGTTTCCACAAAGGCTAATTTAATCGTTCTTCAAATGTCATTATTTCTTTTGTTTTGAGATGGAGTCTTGCTCTGTTGTCCTGGCTGGAGTATAGTGGCACGATCTTGGCTTACTGCCCTCGGCCTCCCGGATTCAAGAGATTCTCTTGCCTCAGCCTTCCGAGTAGCTGGGATTACAGGCGTATGTCACTGTGCCCAGCTAATTTTTTGTATTTTTAGTAGAGACAAGGTTTCACCACGTTGGCCAGGCTGGTCTTGAACTCCTGACCTCAGGTGATCCACCCACCTCAGCCTCCCAAAGTGTTATGATTATAGGCATGAGCCAGTGTGCCCAGTGAAATGTTGTTATTTCAAGTTAATAAAGTTCTCATAATTATGGCAACATAATCCTCTCTATGTTTTTCCACAAAAGAGAATATGAACAAGGAAATTAAGTTTTTTTGTTTGTTTGTTTTGAGACAGGGTCTCACTCTGTCATCCAGGCTGGAGTGCAGAGGTGTGATTATGGCTCACTGCAGCCTCTAACTCCTGGACTCAGGCAATGCTCCTGCCTCAGCCTTCTGAGTACCTGGGACTACAGGCACGTGTACCATGTCTGGCTAATTAAAAAAAATTTTTTTTAGAGATGGGGTCCTACTATGTTGCCCAAGCTGGATCAAACGCCAGGCCTTAAGTGATCCTTCCACATTGGCCTCCCAAAGTGCTAGGATTACAGGTGTAAGCCACTGCACTGAACAAGGAAATTTGAGGGACATACTTTTTCTTGAGAAGTAAACAGGCAGTAATGTATTCTATTAAAGATGTAGCCATTGTAGCCTCAAAGGTTTAGTAAACTAATTCAAAGTGTCAGAGAACTTTATACTTGAATTACTATATATATATATATATTCCCCAGAGGACTTTTACCCAAACAGTTTTCTTGGAATTAAAGTTTATAGTCATGGTTAAAATAAGTAGTGATTTAAAAATAGTTCACTGCTTACTTTAACCATAAACTAACTTCAGGTCTGAGCAGAATGTAAAATTTAAGAAAATTGTTTGGGAAAAAAGTCGTGCAGGGATTGATGGAGAGAGTGAGAGAGAGAGAGAGAGAGAGGAAGAGAAAAAGACAATCTATCATAATATGGGTATAATAAAATATATGTATTATATACAGACACATAATGGAACACTTAAGATGCATGCATTTCACTTATGTGCATTTTATGGGGGAGGGGAAGAAGTATAAACAAATATATATATTTTTAACTTTTCGGTTCAGGAATACACGTGCAGGTTTGTTACATAGGTATACTTGTGTTATGGGGATTTGAGGTTTTTGTATATATTATTTCATCATCCAGGTATTAAGCCTAGTACCCATTAGTTATTTTTACTGATCCTCTCCTTTCTCCCACCCTCCACCCTCCAATACCCTCCAATAGGCCTCATGGTCTGTTGTTTTCCCTCTATGTGTCCATGTGTTCTCATCATTTAGCTCCTACTTGTAAGTGAGAACATGCAAAATTTGGTTTTCTGCTCCTGTATTAGTTTGCTAAGGGTAATGGCCTCCAGCTCCATCCATGTCCCTGCATGGGACATGATCTTGTTCTTTTTCATGCCTGCATAGTATTCCATGTTATATATGTACCACATTTTCTTTATCCAGTCTATTATTGATGGGCATTTAGGTTGTCTCCATGTCTTTGCTATTGTGAATAGTGCTGCAATGAACATATGCATGCATGTCTTTATAACAGAATGATCTATATTTCTTAGAGTATATACTCAGTAATGGGATTGCTGGGTCAAATGGCATTTCTGTCTTTAGGACTTTGAGGAATCACCACACTGTCTTCCACAATGGTTGAACTAATTTACACACCCACCAACAATGTATAAACATTCCTTTTTCTCCACAAACTGCCAACATCTGTTTTTTGTTTGTTTGTTTGTTTACTTTTTTTTTTTTGAGACGGAGTCTCGCTCTGTCACCCAGGCTGGAATGCAGTGGCCGGATCTCAGCTCACTGCAAGCTCCGCCTCCCGGGTTTACGCCATTCTCCTGCCTCAGCCTCCTGAGTAGCTGCGACTACAGGCGCCCGCCACCTCGCCCGGCTAGTTTTTTGTATTTTTCAGTAGAGACGGGGTTTCACCGGGTTAGCCAGGATGGTCTCGATTTGCTGACCTCGTGATCCGCCCGTCTCGGCCTCCCAAAGTGCTGGGATTACAGGCTTGAGCCACCGTGCCCGGCCTGTTTGTTTACTTTTTAATAGTCACTCTGATTGGTGTGAGGTGGTATCTCATTGTGGTTTTGATTTGCATTTCTCTGATGATCAAAGATGTTGAGCATTTTTTCATGATTGTTGGGCGTATGTATGATTCTCTTAAAAAGTATCTGCTTGTGTCTGCTGCCTACTTTTAATAGATATTTTTTTCTTCTTGTATATTTAAGTTCCTTATAGATACTACACATTTGTCAGATGCATAGTTTACAAACATTTTCTCCCATTTTGCAGGTTATCTGTTTACCCTGTTGATAGCTTCTTTTGCTGTGCAGAAGCTCTTTAGTTTAATTGGATCCCGTTAGTCAATTTTGCTTTTGTTGCAATTATTTTTGGCATCTTCATCATGAAATCTGTGCCTGTGCCTGTGTCCTGAATGGTATTACCTAGGTTTTCTTTTAGGGTTTTTATAGTTTTGGGTTTTACATTTAAGTCTTTAATCCATCTTGAGTTAATTTTTGTATATGATCTAATGAAGGGGTCCAGTTTCAGTTTTCTACATCTAGCTAGTTAATTATCCCAGCACCATTTATTGAATAGGGATTCGTTTCTCCATTGCTTGTTTTTGTCAGGGTTTTTGAAGATCAGATAGTTGTAGGTGTGCAGTGTTATTTCTGCATTCTCTATTCTGTTCCATTGGTCCATGTGTCTGTTTTTGTACAGGTACCATGCTGTTTTGGTTACTGTAGTTCTGTAGTATAGTTTGAATTTGGGTAGCATTGATGCCTCCAGCTTTTTTTTTTTTTTTTTTTGCTTAGGATTTCCTTGGCCTCTTGGACTCTTCTTTGGTTCCATATGATTTTTCTTTTTTTTTTTTTTTTTTGGTGCACATAGTTTATTTAACACTCCTCTGTTTGGTGATTTAGATTATTTCCAACTTTTATTTGTAATAAAATATTGCGCTGCAGTGAGCATCCTTATGATTAAATTTTTGAACTCATCCTTAATTATCTTTTTATGATGAATTTCCAGAGGGTGAATTAGAGTTCACATTTAACTCTTTCAATGCATAGTGTCAAGCTACCCTGTGGAGAGGTTGTGCTGATGTGTGCATGCTCAGCAGTGTATTCCAATGCCCATTTCCTTGCAACCTTGGCAACACCAGATATTGCTATTTTATTTTTTATTTTAATTAATTAATTTTTCCATAAGTTATTGGGTACAGGTGGTATTTGGTTACATGAGTAAGTTCTTTAGTGATGATTTGGGAAATTTTGGTGCACCCATCAAATATGGGTATACACTGCGCCATATGAGTACTCTTTTATCCCTCACCCCCTTCCCACTCTTCCCCGCAAGTCCCCAAAGTCCTTTGTATCATTCTTATACCTTTGTGTCCTCATAGCTTAGCTCCCACATATTAGTGAGAACATACGATGTTTGGTTTCCATTCCTGAGTTACTTCACATAGAATAATAGTCTCTAATCTCATCCAGGTCACTACAAATGCTATTAATTCACTCCTTTTTATGGCTGCATAGTATTCCACTGTGTATGCATGTATATGTGTGTGTGTATATACACATATACATGTACATACACATATATACACATGTATATATACATATATATGTAGGTATATACACACCACAGTTTCTTTAGCTACTCATTGATTGATGGGAATTTGGGTTGGTTCCATGATTTTGCAATTGTGAATTGCTCCACTATAAAAATGCATGTACAAGTATCTTTTCTGAGTAATCACTTCTTTTCCCCCGTGTAGACACGCAGTAGTGGGATTGCTGGATCAAATGGTAGTTCTACTTTTAGTTCTTTAAGGAATCTCCACACTGTTTTCCATAGTGGCTGTACGAGTTTACATTCCCACCAGCAGTATCGAAGTGTTCCCTGTTCACCACATCCATGCCAGCATCTACTGTTCGATTTTTTTATTATGGCCATTCTTGCAGGAGTAAGGTGGTATCACATTGTGGTTTTGATTTGCATTTCCCTGATCATTAGTGATATTGAGCATTTTTTCATGTTTGTTGGCCATTTGTATATGTTCTTTTGAGACTTGTCCATTCATGTCCTTAGCCCACTTTTTTATGGGATTGTTTGTTTTTTTCTTGCTGATTTGAGTTCTTTGTAGATTCTGGATATTAGTCTTTTGTTAGATGTATAGATTGTGAAGATTTTCTCCCACTCTGTGGGCTGTTTGCTGACTGTTTCTTTTCCTGTGAAAAAGCTCTTTAGTTTAATTAGGTCCCAGATATTTATCTTTGTTTTTATTGCATTTGCTTTTGGGTTCTTGGTAATGAAATCTTTGCCTAAGCCAATGTCTAGAAGGGTTTTTCCAATGTGATCTTCTAAAATTTTTATAGTTTCACGTCTTAGGTTTAAGTACTTAATCCATCTTGAGTTGATTTTTGTATAAGGTGAGAGATGAGGATCCAGTTTCATTCTCCTACATGTGGCTAGCCAATTATCCCAGCACCATTTGTTGAAAAGGGTGTCCTTTCCCCACTTTATGTTTTTGTTTGCTTTGTCAAAGCTGTAAGTATTTGCATTTATTTCTGGGTTCTCTATTCTGTTCCGTTGATCTGTGTGCCTATTTTTATATCAGTACCATGCTGTTTTGGTGTCTATGGCCTTATAGTTTGAAATCAGGTAGTGTGATTCCTCTAGATTTGTTCTTTTTGCTTAGTCTTGCTTTGGCTATTTGGCTCTTTTTTGGTTCCATATGAATTTTAGAATTGTTTTTTCTAATTCTGTGAAGAATGATGGTGGTATTTTGATGGGGACTATAATGAATATGTAGATTGCTTTTGGCAGTATGGTCATTTTCACAATATTGATTCTACCCATTCATGAGCATGGGATGTGTTTCCATTTGTTTGTGTCATCTGTGATTTCTTTCAGCAGTGTTTTGTAGTTTTCCTTGTAGAGGTCTTTCAACTCCTTGGTTAGGTATATTCCTAAGTATTTTGTTTCATTTTTTGCAGCTATTATAAAAGGGGTTGAGTTCTTGATCTGATTCTCCACTTGGTGGTTGTTGGTGTGTAGAAGAGCTACTGATTTTTGTATGTTAATCTTGTATCCAGAAACTTTGCTGAATTCTTTTATCAGTTCTAGGAGCTTTCTGGAGGAGTCCTTAGAGTTTTCAAGGTAAACAATTGTATCATCAGCAAATAGTGACAGTTTGACTTTCTCTTTACCAATTTGGATGCCCTTTATTTCTTTCTCTTGTCTTATTGCTCTGGCTAGGACTTCCAGTACTATGTTGAAGAGGAGTGGTGAGAGCAGACATTCTTATCTTGTTCCAGTTCTCAGAGGGAATGATTTCAACTTTTCCCCATTCAGTATCATGTTTGCTGTGGGTTTGTCATAGATGGACTTTATTACATTAAGTTATGTCCTTTGTATGCTGATTTTGCTGAGAGTTTTAATCATAAAGGGATGCTGGATTTTGTCGAATGCTTTTTCTGCATCTATTGAGATGATCATGTGATTTTTACTTTTTTTTTTTTTTTTTTTGAGACAGAGTTTCACTCTGTTGCCCAGGCTGGAGTGCAATGGCATGATCTCAGCTCCTGCAGCCTCCACCTCCTGGGTTCAAGTGATTCTCCTGTCTCAGCCTCCCTGAGTAGCTGGGATTACAGGCATGCGCCACCAGGTCTGGCTAATTTTTGTGTTTTTAGTAGAGACAGGGTTCACCATGTTGGTCAGGCTGGTCTCGAACTCCTGACCTTGTGATCTGCCCGCCTCAGCCTCCCAAAGTGCTGGGATTACAGGCGTGAGCCACCGTGCCTGGCTGATTTTTACTTTTAATTTTGTTTTTGTGGTGTATCACATTTATTGACTTGATTATGTTAAACCATTCCTACATCCCTGGTATGAAACCCACTTGAACATGGTGGATTATCTTTTTGCTATGTTGTTGGATTCTGTTAGCTTGTATTTTGTTAAGGAGTTTAGCATCAGTGTTCATCAAGGATATCAGTCTGTAGTTTTCTTTTTTGGTTATGTCCTTTCCTGGTTTTGGTATTAGGGTGATGCTGGCTTCATAAAATGAATTACGGAGGGTTCCTTCTTTCTCTATCTTGTCGAATAGTATCAAAAGGATTGGTACGAATTCTTCTTTGAATGTCTGATAGAAATCTGCTGTGAATCCGTCTGGCCTAAAATTTTTTTGTTTTTGGTAATTTTAAAAATTACCATTTCAATCTTGCTGCTTGTTATTGGTCTGTTCAGGGTATCTAATTTTTCCTGATTTAAGCTAGAAGGGCTGTACTTTTCCAGGAATTTATCCATCTCTTCTAGGTTTTCTAGTTTATGTGCATAAAGGTGTTCATAGTAGCCTTGAATGATCTTTTGTATTTCAGTGATGTCAGTTGTAATATCTCCTGTTTTGTTTCTTAGTGAGGTTATTTGGCTTTTCTCTCTTCTTCTCTTGGTTAATCTTGCTAATGGTCTATCAATTTTATTTATCTTTTCAAAGAACCAGCTTTTTGTCTCATTTATCTTTTGTATTTTTTGTTTGTTTCCATTTCATTTAGTTCTGCTCAGATCTTGGCAGTTTTCTTATTTCTGCTGGGTATGGGTTTGGTTTGTTCTTGTTTCTGTAGTTCCTTGAGGTATGACCTTAGAATGTCAGTTTGTGCCCTTTCAGTCTTTTTGATGTAGGTGCTTAGGGCTATGAACTTTCATCTTAGCACCGCCTTTGCTGTATCCCAGAGGTTTTGATAGGTTGTGTCATTATCGTCATTCAGTTCAAAGAATTTTTAAATTTCCATCTTGATTTCATTTTTGACTCAGTGCTCATTCAGGAGCATGTTACTTAATTTCCATGTATTTGCATGGTTCTGAAGGTTCCTTTTGGAGTTGATTTCCAGTTTTATTCCACTGTGGTCTGAGAGAGTGCTTGATATCATTTCAATTTTTTAAAATTTATTGAGGCTCGTTTTATGGGCTATTATATGCTCTATCTTGGAGAAAGTTCCATGTGCTGTGTGTTCTGTGGTTGTTGGATGAAATGTTCTGTTTATATCTGTTAAGTCCATTTGTTCTAAGGTATAGTTTAAATCCATTGTTTCTTTGTTGAATTTCTGTCTTGATGGCCTGTCTAGTGCTGTCAGTGGAGTAGTGTAGGTCTTAGGTCTATTCTTAGGTCTATTAGTAATTGTTTCTTAGGTCTATTAGTAATTGTTTTATAAATTTTGGAGGTGCAGTGTTAGGGGGGTGTGTGTGTGTATACACATGTGCATCTATATATATTTTTTGAGACAGAGTTTTGCTGTTACCCAGGCTGGAGTGCAGTGGTGTGATCTTGGCTCACTACAACTTCTGCCTCCCGAGTTCAAGCGATTCTCCTGCCCCAGCCTCCTGGAGTAGCTAGGACTACAGGCACATGTCACCGCAGGTGCCTCTGTTTTTCGGATTGTAATATTTCCTGTTGGACAAGGTTTTTACCATTATATAATGTCCCTCTTGGTCTCTTTTAACTGCTGTTACTTAAAATTTGTTTTGTCTGATATAAGAATAGCTTCCTCTGCTTGCTTTTGGTGTCCATTTGCATGAAATGCCTTTTTCTGCCCCTTTAAGTTTATGTGAGTCCTTATATGTTAGGTGAGTCTTCTGAAGGCAGCAGAGAGTTTGTTGGTGAGTTCTTATCCATTCTGTGGTTCTGTATCTTTTAAGAGGAGCTAGGCCATTTACATTCAGTGTTAGTATTGAAATGTGAGGTGCCATTGCATTCATTGTGCTTTCTGTTGCCTTGTACTTTGGTTTTTTTGTTTTTGCTTTTTAGCATGTAGTTTTGTTTTATAGGTCCTGTGTGATTTATGCTTTAAAGAGGTTCTGTTCTGATGTGTTTCCAGAATTTGTTTCAAGATTTAGAGCTCCTTCTAGCAGTTCTTATAGTGGTAGCCTGGTAATGGCAAATTCTCTCAGCATTTGTCTGAAAATGACTATCTTTGCTTCATATATGATGCTTACTTTTGCTGGACACTAAATTATTGGCTGATGATTGTTTTGTTTGAGGAGGCTGAAGATTGGGCGCCAATCTCTTCTGGCTTGTAAGGTTTCTGCTGAGATATCTGCTGTTAATCTGATATGTTTTCCTTTATAGGTTACCTGGTGCTTCTGTCTTACAGGTCTTAAGCTTCTTTCTTTTGTCTTAACTTTGGATAACCTGATGACAATGTGCCTAGGCGAAGATCTTTTTGCAATGAATTTTCCAGGTGTTCTTTGTGCTGCTTGTATTTGGATGTCTAGGTCTCTAGCAAGGCTGGGGAAATTTTCCTTGATTATTCCCCCGAATATGTTTTCCAAGCTTTTAGAATTCTCTTCTTCCTCAGGAACACCGATTATTCTTAAGTTTGGTCATTTAACATAATCCCAGACTTCTTGATGACTTTGTTCATATTTTCTTATTCTTTTTTGTTTGACCTTGTTGGATTGGGTTAGTTCAGAGACCTTGTTTTTGAGCTCTGAATTTCTTTCTTCTACTTGTTCAATTCTATTGGTGAGCCTTTCCAGAGCATTCACCTATTTTATTTTATTTTATTTTAAGACAGAGTCTCGCCCTGTCACCCGTGGCACGGCTCAATGCAACTTCCGCCTCCTGGGTTCGAGTGATTCCCTGGTTAATTTGTCCAGCTAATTTTTGTATTTTTAGTAGAGACGGGGTTTCACCATGTTGGCCAGATGGTCTCAAAATCCTGGCCTTGTGATCTGCCTGCCTCACCCTCCCAAAGTACTGGGATTAGAGGTGTGAGCCACCATGCCCGGGCAGCATTTCACATTTCTAAAAGTGTGTCCAAAGTTTCCTGAGGTTTTGGTTGTTTTTTCTTTAAGCTATCTATTTCCTTGAACATTTCTCCCTTCACTTCTTGCATCATTTTTTGGATTTCCTCACGTTTTGGGCTTCACCTTTCTCTGGTTCATCCCTCTTTAGCTTAATAACCAACCTCCTAAATTCTTTTTCAGATAAATCAGGGATTTTTTCTTGGTTTGGATCCACTGCTGGTGAACTAGTGTGATTTTTTGGGGGTGTTGAAGAGCCTTGTTTTGTCATATTACCAGGGTTTGTTTTCTGGTTCCTTCTCATTTGGGTAGGCTCTATCGGAGGGAACGTTTAGGGCTGAAGGCTGCTGTTTAGGTTCTTTTGTCCCACAGGGTGCTCCTTTGATGTAGTGCTCTCCCCCTTTTCCTATGGATGTGGCTTCCTGTGAGCTGTACTACAGTGATTATTGTTTCTCTTCTGGGTCCAGCCACCCAGCAAGCTTATCCGGCTCCAGGCTGGTACTGGGGGTTGTCTGCAGAGTCCTGTGATATGAAGCATTTGTGGGTCTCTCAGTCGTAGATACCAGTGCCTGTTTCAGTGGAGGTGGCAGGGCTGTGCAATGGATTCCATGACGGTTCTTGGCTTTGGTGGTTTAATGCTCTATTTTTGGGTTGGTTGGGCTCCTGTCAGGAGGTGCACTTTCCAGAAAGCATCAGCTGTAGTAATATAGAGAGGGACCGGTGGTGGGCGGGGCCCTGCCACTCCGAAGATTATAAGCCGTTTGTCTTCTGCTACCAGGGTGGATAGGGAAGGACCATCAGGTCGGGGTGGGGCTATGCACGTCTGAGCTCAGACTCTGGGCAGGTCTTGCTGTGGCTGCTGTGGGGGATGGGAGTGAGATTCCCAGGTCACTGGAGTTGGGTACCTAGGAGGATTATGGCTGCCTCTGCTGAGAACTGTAGCTTGTCAGGGAAGTGGGGGAAAGCTGGTAGTCACTGGCCTCACCCAGCTTCCATGCAAACTGACGGGCCTGTCTCACTCCCACCATGACCCCCAACAACAGCCCTGAGTCTGTTTCCAGGCAGAGGGCATGATGGGCTTGAAAACTTGTCCTGGGCTACCTGCTTTCCAACTGCAAAAGAAAAGGGCCTGAATTTTAAAATAGTTTTTATCTAGTTCTGTGAAGAATCTCAATGGTAGTTTAATAGGAATAGCATTGAATCTATACATTGCTTTGGGTAGTATGGCCATTTTAACAGTATTGATTCTTCCTATTCATGAGTATGGAATGTTTTTCCATTTGTGTCATCTCTGATTTCTTTGAGCAGTGTTTTGTAGTTCTCATTGTAGAGATCTTTCACCTCTTGGATTAGCTGCATTCTTAGGTATTTTATTCTTTTTGTAACAATTGTGAATGGGATTATGTTCCTGATTTGGCTCTTGGCTTGGCTATTGTTGGTGTATAGGAATGCTGGTGATTTTTGTACATTGATTTTGTATCCTGAAACTTTGCTGAAGTTGTTTATCAGCTGAAGGAGCTTCTGGGCTGAGACTATGGGGTTCTCTAGATATAGGACCATGTTGTCTGCAAACAGGGATAGTTTGACTTCCTCTCTTCCTATTTGGATGCCCTTTATTTCCTTCTCTTGCCTGATTGCTCTGGCTGTAACTTCCAATACTCTGTTGAATAGGAGTGGTGAGAGAGGGCATCCTTGTCTTGTGTCAGTTTTCTAGGGGAATGTTTCCAGCTTTTGCCCATTCAGTATGATTTTGGCTATGGTTTGTCATATATGGCTCTTATTATTTTGAGGTATGTTCCTTCAGAACCTAGTTTATTGAGAGCTGTTTTGTTTTGTTTTGTTTTTGAGACAGAGTCTTGCTGTATTGCCCAGGCTGGTGTGCAGTCGTGCAATCTTAGCTCACTGCAATCTCTGCCTCCGCCTCCTGATTAGCTGGGACTATAGGCGCACACCACCATGCCCAGCTAATTTTTGTATTTTTTAGTAGAGATGGGGTTTCACCATGTTGGCCACTATGCCCTTGATCTCCTGACCTTGTGATCCACCCGCCTCGGCCTGCCAAAGTGCTGGGATTATAGGCATAATAAGCCACCACTCCCAGCTGAGAGTTTTTAACATGTTAATATGTATGCTAAAGTGGCTAAAGAGGCTCAGTGTATAGATATCTGCAACTTACTTTGAAATGTATAAAAAATAAGATGTTTCAATATAATAAAAGTTGAAAAAAATAAGATGGATTGATAAAGGGATAGGTTAATGGACAGATATGTGATAACACAATTATTGTAAGACATTAATGGTCAAATCCAAATAGTGGGCATATGGATGTTTACTGTACATTCTTAGAACTTTTCTGTATATTTAAAACTTTTCATAATAAAATTTTGGTAAAACGTGTTACTGAGAGGGTACGTAAGTCTACATAGGTCTAGTTTGGTTCAGTCAACATTTATTGACACCTGTAGTGTTCGAAGTGATATAATAAGTATTAGGGATATAAGAATGAAGTAACTTAGATTCTTTGAGGTAGAAAGTGGCAGGAAATAAAACTGGAAAGCACAAGTTAGTTAATGGAGAGTCCATGATAAAGAGCTTGGACTTTATCCTGTGGGGTTTTAGGGAGGGGAATGGTACTTAGGTAGATTACTTTAGCAGCATTGTGGAGGCTAGATTTCAGGAGGTGGTGGTAGTGGTAGTGGGTATAGACTAAAGACAAGATAATAATTAGGAAGCAGTACTCCAAATGAAGATGATTGATTAACCTAAATTTTAATGGTTATAGGGCTAGATTCTAGAAATATGTAGGAGCAATAATCAATTGAATTTGATTGGTTGAATTAATTGTAAGTGGGTTATAGAGAATCAAGAATGACAAAGACCACACATGAAGGAGCAAGTTTGGAGTGTGAGGGGAAAATGATGAGTTTGGTTTAAGATATCTTATGTTTTGCATATCATCTAGTCAAGGACTTCTTTATTCATGCATTTTTGCCTATGTTATTTTATAAACATTCACTATAGAATTCCATGTCTGTTGCTAACAGTAAGATGTTGAGCAAAATGCATGCAGATACTGCCTTTCAGAAAGTTACAGCCTAATAGGCTGGGTGCAGTGGCTCATGTCTGTAATCCCAGCACTTTGGGGGAACAACGTGGGCAGATCAGTTGAGCTCAGTAGTTTGAGACTAACCTGGGTAATATGGTGAAACCTCATCTGTACTAAAAATGCAAAAATTAGCTGGGAGTGGTGGCACGTGCCTGTAATCTCAGCTACTTGGGAGGCTGAGGCAGGAGAAGTGCTTGAACCCGGAGGCGGAGGTTGCAGTGAGCCAAGATCGTGCCACTGCACTGCAGTCTGGTGACAGAGTGAGACTCTGTCTCAAAAAAAAAAAAAAAAAAAGTTACAGCCTAGTGAAGGAGATAATTAAACCAGAGTTATAATAAAAAGTGATATTTATGGTGATAGGAAAAGTACAAGATGGTATGGAACTTCATAGAAGGGACAGTTATCTTAACAATGGCTTGTGGGTATTATCAGTTTGAAGCCTGGGATGAAGCCTGGACTGGAGATACCAATTAATGTCTTTCTGCTGCTGATTCCTGAGAGTTGATAAAAATGTGCCAGCAACTCAGGAGGCTGAGGTGGGAGGATGGCTTGAGCTTGGGAGGTCAAGGCTGCAGTGAGCTATGATCACGCCACTGCACTCCAGTGTGGGTGACAGAGTGAGACACTGCATCAAGAAAAAAAAAGTTGTTAATTTTTTCTTTTGAGACAGAGTCTCACTCTGTCACCCAGGCTGGAGTGTGGTGGCATGACCTTGGCTCACTGCAACCACTGCCTCCTGCGTTCAAATGATTCTTGTGTCTCAGCCTGCCGAGTAGCTGGGATCACAGGCGTTTACCACCACACCAGCTAATATTTGTATTTTTTTTTTTTTTTTTTTTTAAGTAGAGACGGGTTTTCACCATGTTGGCCAGACTGGTCTTGAATTTCTGGCCTCACGTGATCCACCCACCCCCTAAAGTGCTGGGATTACAGGTGTGAACCACTAGTCCTGGTGAGAGAGAGAAAAAAAAAAAGGAATTTCTTATCTGTCCACTGAAGTCTAAAGGCCAAGATAAATCCAGAGAAAACAGAAGAAATGGAGAAATAGTAGATTCTAGGTGTACGACAGGGAATTTACAAGATGAGTCTGGGACATCTCATGCCATAAAACTTAAGCTGCTGCCAAAGACTAATAGGGTTAAAAGGACACAGGAGCCAACACATACACACAACACACACACACACACACACACACACACGCCCCAAACCCCAATGGATTAAAGACAAATGTGAAAAGTAAAAACTTTAATAAAAGGAGATTATCTGTATGAGATTGGAAATAAAGAAGGACATCTTAAACAAGATATAAAAGCATACCATAAAGGTATAATGGTGCATTCTTGTCTTTAATATAGTCAAAAATTTTTTTCATCAGCCACAAAGACAGGAAAGAGATAAGCAACAACCTAGGAGGAGTTATTTGTAACACTGACAAAGGATTAGTTTCTAAAATATATAAAGACTACTGCAAATCAGTGAGAAAAAGGCAAAGAACTCAGTGGAAAAATGAGTAAAACATAGGAATAGGCATTTCAAGGAAGAAGAAACAAGATCACAAGAAACATATGAAAAGATGTTCAACCTCATTATTAATCAGGCAAATACAAATTAAAACCTCAATGAGAAACCAATACACAGCTACTAGGGATGATAAACATTTAAAAACCTGAGTGTTTAAGTATTAGCAAGATGCGGAGAAATGGAAACTCTTACACTTGTTTAGTGGAAATATAAATTGGCAAAACTACTCTGGGAAATATTTGAATTATTTACTAAAATTAAAGATGTGTATTGCCTGTGACCAGAAATTTCACTCCTAAGTACATACCCTAGGAATATGTAGAAGAATGTTTATAGTTGCCCTGTTCATAATAGAAAAAGCTAGAATCAACATAAATGTCCATTCCCAGAAGAATGAATAAACTGAGTAGTAGATGAATAAGTTGTATTCAGTTGGTGAAATACTATAGGCAGTGAAAATGAGTATACCTACATCTATACATGTCAGCATGGCTATATTCAAAAATAATATTTAGTGAAAAAAGTAAGTAACAAGAAGAATGCACTATGTTTTCACTTCTATAAAGTTCAGAAAGAAGTAAAACTAAACAAGTTGTTAAATGAGTTTGAGACCAACAATATAGCAAGATGCTCTCTCTACAAAAAGCCCAAAATTAACTAGGCATGGTGGCATGCACCCATGGTTCTAGCTACTCAGGGGGCTGAGGTAGGATGATTGCTTATGCCCAGGAGTTTGA
The DNA here is from genome assembly GCF_003255815.1 of Theropithecus gelada. Taxonomy (NCBI): domain Eukaryota; kingdom Metazoa; phylum Chordata; class Mammalia; order Primates; family Cercopithecidae; genus Theropithecus; species Theropithecus gelada. Next base: position 83,756,883 of record NC_037681.1, read on the forward strand.
GGTTACAGTGAGCTGTGTTCATGCCACTGCACTCCAGCCTGGGTGACAGAGTGAGACTCTTTCTTTAAAAAAAAAAAAAAAGATTTTATTTGTGGAACTTGCCTCATATGGGAAAACCATAAAGACAAGCAAAGGAATGGTTAAGACAAAATTTAAGACTGAGAGTAGATGGAAGAAGAAATGTAACTGAGGAGGGGCACCCAGGGGACTTCAAAGGTACTGCTAATGTTAATGATTTTTCTCTCAATGGTGGGATGAAGATGATTTTTATTTTGTTTTCTGGCTTTCCATATTTCTGTATATGTGGCTTTCAGAGAGGTGATGTCATATAGGGGTTTCTCTAGGGTTGTGGTTCTTAACCAGGGATAACTTTTTACTATCTTCCTCCCCCAAGGAGACATTTGGCAATGTCTAGAGAGTTATTTGGTGTCGTGACTGGGGTGGGGAAACTACTGGCATTCAGTAGACAGAGGCCAGGGATTGCTGCTAAACATCCTACAATGCACAGGACAGCCCAATAGCAAATAATTATTTGGCCCAAAATGTCAGTAGCACCAAGGTTCAGAAACCCTGGTCTAAGGGCCAGACTCTTTGGGTTTGAATTCTAGCTTTGCACTTTACAAGCTGGGAGACAATGGGGAATTACTTAATCTCTGTGTCTCAGTATCGTTGTTTATATGAGGCTAATAGTAGTATCTATCTCATAGGTTTGTTGTGAGAATTAACTGAATTAAAACATAAGGTACTGAGTCCAGAACCAGACAAATAATAAGTACTTGATAAATACTAACAATAATGTTTTGTTATTATTTTTGTTGAATATATTCAATTGATTGAGAAAAAAAGAGTTGATTAAGATAAATATGTTGAAAAATATTTATTATAGCAATAGAAAATTATGCAAAGACACACATATGCACAAACCCTACTTTAAAATGTAGCATGTGGAAATTTCACATGAGAAGACCTTTGCAAGCAATAATGACAGCCTGTTATAATCTATATCTTATCTGTACGTAATAGCAATTTCTAAATAAGAAACCAGAGCACTGAACATAAAGTATATATGAGTTAGTGCTAATCTGAATTTAAGCTATATTAGCAACTGACCTCAAAGTCTTGTGACAGATTACATTACAAAAACCATCCTGTACTTTAGTACACAAACTGATATTTCCCTTATTCTCTATAAAAACCCTTCCAGAAAGATCCTTGGGAAGTCAGTTTCTTGATTGGATTTCATGTACACTTGTTTATCCAAGTGGATGTGTCTGTAAAATTGTGACAGGATGCTGTTTGCTTGTTTGTTTGCTTATTTCAGGACAGGGTCTCACTCTGTTGTTGCTCAGGGTGGAGTGCAGTGGTGTGATCTCAGCTCACTACAGTCTCCAGCTTCTGGGCTCAAGTGATCTTCCCACCTTAGCCTCCTGAGTAGCTGTGACTACAGGTACACACCACTGTGCCTGGCTACTTTTTGTATTTTTAGTAGATATGGGGTTTTGCCATGTTGCCCAGGCTGGTCTCGAACTCCTGGGCTTATGCAATCTACCTTCCTTAGCTTTGCAAAGTGCTTGGGTGTGAGCCACTGCACTTGGCCAGGATGTTGTTGTTGTTGTTTTAAAACAAGTATTCTAAAAAAATAAGCTATTTAAAATATATACAATTTATGGTAAAGCTGCTGGATCCGGTTTGCCAGTATTTTATTGAGGATTTTTGCATCGATGTTCATCAGGGATATTGGTCTAAAATACTGGTTTTTTTGTTTTTTTGTTTAACTCATTTAGCGAATTAAACAAATTTTTAGGCATGTATATTCAACCGTAATATGGCGTAGTTCCCTCCAAGCAAATAAAGATTATTATTTTTATTTTTAATGCAGGTATGTCCAGAAAGAAGTAGATTGAAGCAATGATATTGATCATCACTATATATTGATCAATACTATCATACTATATAGTTCCATATAATTAGCAAAGTCCTACCACATTTGTGTTCACAAAAGAGCTTCATAAAAATCCCGTGGAGTGTGTGGCATTATTTCTATTTTAGGAATGAAGAAGTTGAGGCTTAGAGAGATGAAATGACTTGCCCAAAGTAATAATGCTAGAAATTGTGGGACTATCATTCAGACTCAAGTCTCACAATAAATCCTAGCCTTTCTTTCTTTTTATTATTATTATTATACTTTAAGTTCTAGGGTACATGTGCATAACGTGCAGGTTTGTTACATATGTATACTTGTGCCATGTTGGTGTGCTGCACCCATCAACTCGTCAGCACCCATCAGCTCGTCATTTACATCAGGTATAACTCCCAGTGCAATCCTCTCTCCCCATGATAGGCCCCTCTCTCCCCATAATAGGCCTCTCTCCCCATGATAGGCCCCAGTGTGTGATGTTCCCCTTCCCGAGTCCAAGTGATCTCATTGTTCAGTTCCCACCTATGAGTGAGAATATGCGGTGCTTGGTTTTCTGTTCTTGCGATAGTTTGCTGAGAATGATGGTTTCCAGCTGCATCCATGTCCCTACAAAGGACACAAACTCATCCTTTTTTATGGCTGCATAGTATTCCATGGTGTATATGTGCCACAGTTTCTTAATCCAGTCTGTCACTGATGGACATTTGGGTTGATTCCAAGTCTTTGCTATTGTGAATAGTGCCGCAATAAACATACGTGTGCATGTGTCTTTATAGCAGCATGATTTATAATCCTTTGGGTATATACCCAGTAATGGGATGGCTGGGTCATATGGTACTTCTAGTTCTAGATCCTTGAGGAATCGCCACACTGTTTTCCATAATGGTTGAACTAGTTTACAATCCCACCAACAGTGTAAAAGTGTTCCTATTTCTCCACATCCTCTCCAGCACCTGTTCTTTCCTGACTTTTTAATGATTGCCATTGTAACTGGTGTGAGATGGTATCTCATTGTGGTTTTGATTTGCATTTCTCTGATGACCAGTGATGATGAGCATTTTTTCATGTGTCTGTTGACTGTATGAATGTCTTCTTTTGAGAAATGTCTGTTCCTATCCTTTGCCCACTTCTTGATGGGGTTGTTTGTTTTTTTCTTGTAAATTTGTTTGAGTTCTTTGTAGGTTCTGGATATTACCCTTTGTCTGATGAGTAGATTGCAAAAATTTTCTCCCATTCTGTAGGTTGCCTGTTCACTCTGATGGTAGTTTCTTTTGCTGTGCAGAAGCTCTTTAGTTTAATTAGATCCCATTTGTCAATTTTGGCTTTTGTCGAATTGCTTTTGGTGTTTTAGACATGAAGTCCTTGCCCATGCCTATGTCCTGTATGGTATTACCTAGGTTTTCTTCCAGAGTTTTTATGGTATTAGGTCTAACATTTAAGTCTCTAATCCATCTTGAATTAATTTTCGTATAAGGAGTAAGGAAAGGATCCAGTTTCAGCTTTCTACTTATGGCTAGCCAATTTTCCCAGCACCATTTATTAAATAGGGAATCCTTTCCCCATTTCTTGTTTTTCTGAGGTTTGTCAAAGATCAGATGGCTGTACATGTGTGGTATTATTTCTGAGGACTCTGTTCTGTTCCATTGGTCTATATCTCTGTTTTGGTACCAGTACCATGCTGTTTTGGTTACTGTAGCCTTGTAGTATGGTTTGAAGTCAGGTAGCGTGATGCCTCCAGCTTTGTTCTTTTGACTTAGGATTGTCTTGGCAATGCAGGCTCTTTTTTGGTTCCATATGAACTTTAAAGCAGTTTTTTCCAATTCTGTGAAGAAACTCATTGGTAGCTTGATGGGGGTGGCATTGAATCTATAAATTACCTTGGGCAGTATGGTCATTTTCACAATATTGATTCTTCCTATCCATGAGCATGGTATGTTCTTCCATTTGTTTGTGTCCTCTTTTATTTCACTGAGCAGTGGTTTGTAGTTCTCCTTGAAGAGGTCCTTTACATCCCTTGTAAGTTGGATTCCTAGGTATTTTATTTTCTTTGAAGCAGTTGTGAATGGAAGTTCATTCATGATTTGGCTCTCTGTTTGTCTGTTACTGGTGTATAAGAATGCTTGTGATTTTTGCACATTGATTTTGTATCCTGAGACTTTGCTGAAGTTTCTTATCAGCTTAAGGAGATTTTGGGCTGAGACAATGGGGTTTTCGAAATATACAATCATGTCATCTGCAAACAGGGACAATTTGACTTCTTCTTTTCCTAACTGAATACCCTTGATTTCTTTCTCTTGCCTGATTGCCCTAGCCAGAACTTCCAACACTATGTTGAATAGGAGTGGTGAGAGAAGGCATCCCTGTCTTGTGCCAGTTTTCAAAGGGAATTTTTCCAGTTTTTGCCCATTCATTATGATATTGGCTGTGGGTTTGTCATAAATAGCTCTTATGATTTTGAGATACGTTCCATCAATACCGAATTTATTGAGCATTTTTAGCATGAAGGGCTGTTGAATTTTGTCAAAGGCCTTTTCTGCATCTATTGAGATAATCATGTGGTTTTTGTCTTTGGTTCTGTTTATATGCTGGATTACGTTTATTGATTTGCGTATGTTGAACCAGCCTTGCATCCCAGGGATGCCCACTTGATCATGGTGGATTAGCTTTTTGATGTGCTGCTGGATCCGGTTTGCCAGTATTTTATTGAGGATTTTTGCATCGATGTTCATCAGGGATATTGGTCTAAAATACTGTTTTTTTTGTTGTGTCTCTGCCAGGCTTTGGTGTCAGGATGATGTTGGTCTCGTAAAATGAGTTAGGGAGGATTCCCTCTTTTTCTATTGATTGGAGTAGTTTCAGAAGGAATGGTACCAGCTCCTTGTACCTCTGTTAGAATTCAGCTGTGAATCCATCTGGTCCTGGACTTTTTTTGGTTGGTAGGCTATTAATTATTGCCTCCATTTCAGAGCCTGCTATTGGTCTATTCAGGTATTCAGCTTCTTCCTGGTTTAGTCTTGAGAGAGTGTAAGTGTCCAGGAAATTATCCGTTTCTTCTAGATTTTCTAGTTTATTTGCATAGAGGTGTTTATAGTATTCTCTGATGGTAGTTTGTATTTCTGTGGGGTCGGTGGTGATATCCCCTTCATCACTTTTTTTTGTGTCTATTTGATTCTTCTCTCTTTTCTTCTTTATTAGTCTTGCTAGCGGTCTATCAATTTTGTTGATCTTTTCAAAAAACCAACTCCTGGATTCATTGATTTTTTGGAGAGTTTTTTGTGTCTATCTCCTTCAGTTCTGCTCTGATCTTAGTTATTTCTTGCCTTCTGCTAGCTTTTGAATGTGTTTGCTCTTGCTTCTCTAGTTCTTTTAATTGTGATGTTAGAGTGTCAATTTTAGATCTTTCCAGCTTTCTCTTGTGGGCATTTAGTGCTATAAATTTCCCTCTACACACTGCTTGAAATGTGTCCCAGAGATTCTGGTATGTTGTATCTTTGTTCTCATTGGTTTCAAAGAACATCTTTATTTCTGCCTTCATTTTGTTATGTACCCAGTAGTCATTCAGGAGCAGGTTATTCAGTTTCCATGTAGTTGAGCGGTTTTGATTGAGTTTCTTAGTCCTGAGTTCTAGTTTGATTGCACTGTAGTCTGAGAGACAGTTTGTTATAATTTCTGTTCTTGTACATTTGCTGAGGAGTGCTTTACTTCCAATTATGTGGTCAATTTTGGAATAAGGGTGATGTGGTGCTGAGAGGAATGTATGTTCTGTTGATTTGGGGTGGAGAGTTCTGTAGATGTCTATTAGGTCTGCTTGCTGCAGAGATGAGTTCAATTCCTGGATATCCTTGTTAACTTTCTGTCTCGTTGATCTGTCTAATGTTGACAGTGGGGTGTTGAAGTCTCCCATTATTATTGTATGGGAGTCTAAGTCTCTTTGTAAGTCTCTAAGGACTTGCTTTATGAATCTGGGTGCTCCTGTATTGGGTGCATATATATTTAGGATAGTTAGCTCTTCCTGTTGAATTGATCCCTTTACCATTATGTAATGGCCTTCTTTGTCTCTTTTGATCTTTGATGGTTTAAAGTCTGTTTTATCAGAGACTAGTATTGCAACCCCTGCTTTTTTTGGTTCTCCATTTGCTTGGTAGATCTTCCTCCATCCCTTTATTTTGAGCCTATGTATGTCTCTGCATGTGAGATGGGGCTCCTGAATACAGCAGACTGATGGGTCTTGACTCTTTATCCAGTTTGCCAGTCTGTGTCTTTTAATTAGAACATTTAGTCCATTTACGTTTAAGGTTAATATTGTTATGTGTGAACTTGATCCTGTCGTTATGATATTAACTGGCTATTTTGCTCGTTAGTTGATGCAGTTTCTTCCTAGCATCGATGGTCTTTACATTTTGGCATGTTTTTGCAATGGCTGGTAGTGGTTGTTCCTTTCCATGTTTAGTGCTTCCTTCAGAGTCTCTTGTAAGGCAGGCCTGGTGGTGACAAAATCTCTAAGAATTTGCTTATCTGTAAAGGATTTTATTTCTCCTTCACTTATGAAACTTAGTTTGGCTGGATATGAAATTCTGGGTTGAAAATTCTTTTCTTTAAGAATGTTGAATATTGGCCCCCACTCTCTTCTGGCTTGTAGAGTTTCTGCTGAGAGATCTGCTGTTAGTCTGATGGGCTTCCCTTTGTGGGTAACCCGACCTTTCTCTCTGGCTGCCCTTAACATTTTTTCCTTCATTTCAACTTTGGTGAATCTGGCAATTATGTGTCTTGGAGTTGCTCTTCTTGAGGAATATCTTTGTGGTGTTCTCTGTATTTCCTGAATTTGAATGTTGGCCTGCCCTGCTAGGTTGGGGAAGTTCTCCTGGATGATATCCTGAAGAGTGTTTTCCAACTTGGTTCCATTTTCCCCCTCACTTTGAGGCACCCCAATCAGACGTAGATTTGGTCTTTTTACATAATCCCATACTTCTTGAAGGCTTTGTTCATTTCTTTTTCTTCTTTTTTCTTTGGGTTTCTCTTCTCGCTTCATTTCATTCATTTGATCCTCAATCGCTGATACTCTTTCTTCCGGTTGATCGAGTCGGTTACTGAAGCTTGTGCATTTGTCACGTATTTCTCATGTCATGGTTTTCATCTGTCAGTTCGTTTATGGCCTTCTCTGCATTAATTATTCTAGTTATCAATTCTTCCACTCTTTTTTCAAGATTTTTAGTTTCTTTGCGCTGGGTACGTAATTCCTCCTTTAGCTCTGAAAAGTTTGATGGAGTGAAGCCTTCTTCTCTCATCTCGTCAAAGTCATTCTCTGTCCAGCTTTGATCCATTGCTGGCGATGAGCTGCGTTCCTTTGCAGGGGGAGATGCGCTCTTATTTTTTGAATTTCCAGCTTTTCTGCCCTGCTTTTTCCCCATCTTTGTGGTTTTATCTGCCTGTGGTCTTTGATGATGGTGATGTACTGATGGGGTTTTGGTGTGGGTATCCTTCCTGTTTGTTAGTTTTCCTTCTAACAGTCAGGACCCTCAGCTGTAGGTCTGTTGGAGATTGCTTGAGGTCCACTCCAGACCCTGTTTGCCTGGGTATCAGCAGCAGAGGCTGCAGAAGATAGAATATTGCTGAACAGCGAGTGTACCTGTCTGATTCTTGATTTGGAAGCTTCCTCTCAGGGGTGTACTCCACTGTGTGAGGTGTGGGGTGTCGGTCTGCCCCCAGTGGGGGATGTCTCCCAGTTAGGCTACTCAGGGGTCAGGGACCCACTTGAGCAGGCAGTCTATCCGTTCTCAGATCTCAACCTCCGTGTTGGGAGATCCACTGCTCTCTTCAAAGCTGTCAGACAGAGTCGTTTGCGTCTGCAGAGGCTTCTGCTGCTTTTTTTTTGTTGTTGTTGTTGTTTAGCTGTGCCCTGTCCCCAGAGGTGGAGTCTACAGAGACAGGCAGGCCTCCTTGAGCTGCTGTGAGCTCCACCCAGTTCGAGCTTCCCAGCAGCTTTGTTTACCTACTTAAGCCTCAGCAATGGTGGGCACCCCTCCCCCAGCCTCGCTGCTGCCTTGCTGTTAGATTGCAGACTGCTGTGCTAGCAATGAGGGAGGCTCTGTGGGCGTGGGACCCTCAGGGCCAGGTGTAGGATATAATCTCCTGGTGTGCCCGTTTGCTAAGACTCTTGGTAAAGCGCAGTATTGGGGTGGGAGTTACCCGATTTTCCAGGTGTTGTGTGTCTCAGTTCCCCTGGCTAGGAAAAGGGATTCCCTTCCCCCTTGCACTTCCCAGGTGAGGCGATGCCTCGCCCTGCTTCAGCTCTCGCTGGTCAGGCTGCAGCAGCTGACCAGCACCAATTGTCCGGCACTCCCTAGTGAGATGAACCCAGTACCTCAGTTGAAAATGCAGAAATCACCTGTCTTCTGTGTCGCTCGCGCTGGGAGCTGGACACTGGAGCTGTTCCTATTCGGCCATCTTTCCTATGTATCTACAATCCTAGCCTTTCTGAAATTGGTATAACAGGAAATTGCTGTTTCCTCTCAAAATGAACTGAGATGTGATATCAGGGACAGACACAGAGAGGGGTTCAGAACTACCTGTCAGATGTGCTATTTTACATGCATTATTTATAAAAATTATATGTAAGTAATAAAATATATTGAATAATTTAATCATTATTATACACCTTTTATTTTTAAATTTTTTACTTTGGATAATTTTAAACATATAACAAAGAGAGAATGACATTTGCAAACTGCTATATTACCCGCTACCCAGTTTCATCGGTTATCAACTCCTGGCTATTCTTTTTTTTTTTTTTTTTTTTCTGTGACACAGAGTCTTGCTCTGTCACCCAGACTGGAGTGCAGTGGCATGATCTTGGCTCACTGCAATTTCTGCCTCCCGGGTTCAAGTAATTCTAATGCCTCAGTCTCCCAAGCAGCTGGGATTACAGGTGCAACCGTGACACCTGGCTAATTTTTGTATTTTTAGTAGAGACGGGGTTTTGCCATGTTGGCCAGACTAGTCTCAAACTCCTGACCTCAAGTGATCTGCCTGCCTTGGGCTCCTTAAGTGCTGGGATTACAGGCGTGAGCCAGTGTGCCCGGCCAACTCCTGGTTACTCTTAATTCACCTATATCCCTTCTACTTTCTCCCTGCTGAATTATGCTGAGTCAACTTAAAGATATATAATTTCATTTGTACATATTCTGTTATGCACAATTTTATTTTAAAATAGCTTTTAAATAATAATTACAACTTGGGAATACTGAAAAGCTGAATAGTTTTTTAGAAGCTGTTAGTGTAGTTAATATAGACCAGTTAATGTAGTTAATGTAGTCCAGTTAATGTAGACCAATAGATAGCATTTCTTGAGTTCAAAATGATCATATACATTATGCTTTTCTCTTAGAATTTAAATGTCTAGTGATAAACAGGGAAAGTGTTTTACCTGTTCTCTGCAGTCTTCTCTCAGTTCTCCGTCTAAAGTAAAAGATTAAAACATTAATTATATTAAAAATCTAATAAAGGACCTTAAGAAAAAGTTTTTACAACACTAAAAACAGAAATGCTGAAAACAGTAACAAATAAGTTAAAATGCTGAAAACTCTAGAGAAATAAAAAAGCAAACCTTAACATAGTATGAAAGTACCAATCATTTTCATACATATGTGTATGGCTACCTTGTGTTACAGTATTTACTATGTATAGTATATACTATAGTATATACTAGCAGCATATCACTTGAGAGCTTATTAGAAATGCTGAGCCATAGGCTCCAGCCCAGATCTGCTGAATCAGAATCAACTTTTTAACAAGATCTCCAAATTTATATATATTTATTTGTATGATCATTGAAATTTCACCTTTGTAATAATCAGGCAACTTGGTATTTTGTATCAGTCACAAGCAGTCTTATACCAACTAGAAATGCTCAGAGTTTTCTTATTTTTATTAATTTACTGAAAGCTCTTACAAGCTATAACATAGTTTTTCTGTTATACTTTGAATACTTAGGTTTCTTGAATACCATTACCTTCTGCATTACAGGTATTAGTCATCAAAAATCCAGAACAGATGTCTTTTTCAAGTTCATTCCTTCTGTCAATTATTTGGAAAAAGGATTAAAAAAGAAAATTTTAAGATTAAGTATAAGTTATAGATTTTAAAGCATTAAAATATTTAAAAATTTCTGGGTTAAAAAATGTAATTAAAAAATTTCTTTGGAAACTTTCAACAATATAGTAATCATTTAAATACCATTATATTTAAAAACACAGAAAGGCACTTTTAATTTTTCTACCATTAAATATTTTACAGGACATTTCAAAGAGCAGCTAAATTAAACTTTAACATACAAATAATGCATTTTACATATGAAGTTTTAAGAAAAACAATCATGGAAACCAAATGTGATGCTCTGATCTCATGGTTATTACAAAATTAAAATGAATGATAAAGTTTTATAAACTTGTAAAAGTAATTCACTTTTGATATAGAAACCCCCCCGCCAAAACACAGAAAAAGAATAATGTAAATATCCAGAACTCTTCTCTGGATATTTAGCTCCACTACTTATTATTATGTATCTTTTTAAAAAATAAAACAGGTAATGTGGTCTTGTGAAATTTCATGTCATCATCTTTCACTTATTATATATTTTTTGTTTTAAAATTTTTACTGTTTATATGTTAAAATTGACTTTCTTAAGGTATTGAGTTTTGTGAATGTTAACAGATGTTTAGATTCTTGTTATTACTATTACAAATAGAATATAGAACAGTTTCATCATGCCAAAAAAACCTCCCTTATATACTTTATAGTCACACTCCCCTCAACCTATACACCCTGGCAACCACAGAAATGTTCTTCATAACTATAGTTTTGACTTTACGAATGTCATATAATTGGAATTACACCATATAAACTTTTGTGACTGGCTTCTGTCATTCAGTATAATGCCCTGATATTCATCCAAATTGTTAAATGTATATCAGTGGTTCACTGCTTTTTATTGCTGAGCCGTCTTCCATTACAGATGCGTGTACCAGTTTATTTATTCACCTGTTGAAGGGCATTTTTCTCAGTTTTTGAAAATTATGAATAAAACTGCTACAAGCATTCATGTACAGGTTGTTGTGTGAACCTGATTTTACTTTTCTAGTGTAAATACTTAATGTGATTGTTGAATCATATGGTAAATACATGTTTAACTTTATAAGAAACTGCAAAACTGTTTCCCAGAAGAGTTGTACCATTTTATATTACATCTCATGCAACAATGAATGAGAGTTCAGTTACTTTGCATCATCCTCACCAGCACTTGAAATGGTCAGTATTTTTAAAAATTATTGACATTCTAATAGGTATACAGAGGTATCTCATCATGGTTTTAATTTCAGTTTCCCAAATAGCTAATGATATTAAATTTATTTGTTTGCTATTCATATATCTCCTTATTGAAATGTCCATCCAAGTCTTTTGACCACTGTAATTGGGCTGTTTTCTTACTGTTGAGCTTTGAGAGTTCTTTATATATTCTGGATACAACTCCTTTGCTGGATATGTGACTTGCAAATATTTGCTCCCATCATACAGCTTGTCTTTTCAGGGTCCTAACAGTGCCTTTTGAGGAACAACAGTTGATGAAGTTACCAATTTTTAAAAAATGGATCATGCTTTTTGTGTCTAGTTGGAGAATTCTTTGTTAATCCCAGGTCACAAATATTTCCTCCTATGCTTTCTTCTAAAACTTTGATAGTTTTACATTTTATATTTAGAGCTATGATTTATTTTTAGTTAATTTTTGAGAGTAATGTATGAGGTTTAGTTTGAGATTCTTTGTGTGTCTGTGTGTTTATAGATGTCCATTGTGCCAATACCATTTGTTGAAAAACTATCCTTTCTCCATTGAATTACCTTTGTACTTTTGTCAAAAATCAGCTGGGCATATTTATATGCGTCTATTTCTGGGTTATATGTTCTATTTCATTAATCTGTGTGTCTGTCCTTTTACTAATACCATAATTTCTTGATTAGTTATAGCTTTGGGGATGGCAAACCACAGTCCCTAGGCCAAATCCAGTTCATACATATTTTATTAAATAAAGTTTTATTGGAATATATTCATTTTATATTATCTATGGCTGCTTCCTTGCTATGATGACAGAGTTAAGTAGTTGTGACACACTATGTGACCTGCAAAATCAAAAATCTTTACTAAATGACCCTTCACAGAAAATGTTTGTCAGCTCCTGCTTTAGCAAAAGTCCTAAGATCATGTTTGATTCTTCCAACATTATTTCCCTTTTTCAAAATGTTTCTTGTTATTCTAGCTTCTTTGTCTCTTTGTATAAATTTTAGAATCAGCTTGTTGATATCTTTAAAAAATTCTTCTGGGATTTTGATCAGAATTTTATCAAATCTTTAGATTAATCAGAAATCTTTAGATCAGTCAGGAGACAGCTGACATCTTTACTATATTGAGTCCTCAAACCATAAACACGTCTCTCCATTTATTTGTTTATTTATTTATTTGACAGAGTCTCACTCTGTCGCTCAGGCTGGAGTGCAGTGGCAGGATCTTGCCTCGCTGCAACCTCTGCCCCCTGGATTCCAGGGATTCTCCTGCCTCAGCCTCCTGAGTAGCTGGGACTACAGGCACGTGCCACCGCATCTGGCTAATTTTTTTATTTTTTAATAGAGACAGGGTTTCACCACGTTGCCCAGGCTGGTCTCGAACTCCTGATGACCTCAGGTGATCCGCCCACCTTGGCCTCCCAAAGTGCTGGAATTACAGGCATGAGCCACCATGCCTGGCCCATTTATTTTAATCTTCTTAAGTTTTTAGCATACAGATGGAATGTTTTGTTAGACTTATAGTATTTCATTTATTTTGGAGCTGCTGTAATTTAAAAAGCTTTTTTGGTTTTCAGTTGTACATTACTAGTATATAGAAATACAATTGGGCTGGGGCAGTGGCTCACACCTGTAATCCCAGCACTTTGGGAGGCCGAGGCAGGCAGATTGCCTGAGGTCAGGAGTTCGAGACCAGTCTGGCCAACATGGTAAAACCCCATCTCTATTAAAAATACAAAAAAATTAGATGGGTGTGGTGGCATGCGCCTGTAATCCCACCTACTAGGGAGGCTGAGGCAGGGGAATTGCTTGAACCAGGGAGGTGGAGGTTGCAGTGAGCCAAGGTCGTGCCATTGCACTCTAGCCTGGGCGACAGAGTGAGATTCTGTCTCAAAAAAAAAAAAAAAGAGTTTTATGTGTTGACCATATATCTTGTGACCTTGCTAAATGCACTTACTAGTTGTAGGAACCATTTTGTCTGCAAAAAGGGATGGTTTCATTTCTTGTTTAGTGCAGTGTTGCATAAGAGTGGTAAAAGTGGACATTTTTACCATGTTTCCAATCTTACAAGGAAAACATTCAGTCTTTCTCTATCAAGTAGGATAATAGCTGTATAGTATTCTTTTTTTCCTTCTTGGTAGAAACTCTCTATAGTTTGAGGAAGCCCCCTTCTACTCCTAGTTTTCTGTTTTGTTTTTTTTTAAATCATGAATGGGTATGGAATTTTGTCAGACATGCTTTTTATACCAGTTGATTTGATCAGTTGATTTTTCTTATTTATACTTTTAAAATTGTGGATTCCATTAATTTTTGAATACTGAATAAGCTGTGCCTTCCCAAGATAAATCCCACTTAATTCTGGTATATTATTATTTTTATATATTGCTAAATTCTTAATTCTTGAGGATTTTTACTTCTATATTTATGAGAGACAGTAGTCTATAGTTTTTTTGTACTGTCTTTTTTTTTTTCTTTTTAAAAAAATTCCATGGGACTGCTTTATATCTTTTTTTGTACTATCTTTGGGTAGTAGCCTCAAAATGAGCTGGGGTGTGTTGAGTCATCATCTTATATTTTCTGAAAGAACTGTGCACAATTGATAGTATATTTTTCTCTCAACGAATTCACCAGTGAAACCATAGGGACCTGGAGATATCTTTTACAGAGTTTTTTGTTTTGTTTTAAACTACAAATTTAATTCCTTTAATAGCCATAGGATTCAGATAATCTCTTTCATTTTCTGCCAGTTTGGTAGTTTGTGGCTTTCAAGGAATTATTCCATTCAAACTATGCTGTTAAGCTTATTTGCATACAGTAGTTCATGACATTATTTTTTATCTACTTAATGTCGGTAAAGTTTAAGATAATATACCCTCTTTCATTCCTGATATCAATAATCTATGTCTTCTTTTTCTCTTTGTCTGACTAGAGTTTTATCAGTGTTGTTGATCTTTTCAAACAGGCTTTTGACTTAATTAATTTTTCTGTTTTCAACTTCAATAATATATGCTCTTTATTATTTCCTTTCTTCTGCTTCCTTTGAGTTTACTTTGCTTTTCTTCCTCTAGTTCCTTTAGATGGAAGTTTAGATTGTTGACTGAGGCATTTCTTCTTTTCTAATATAAGCATTTATTTGAATAAAATTCTTATTTTAAGTTGTGATTTTTTTTTCTCAGTTTATAATCTTTTCTGATTTCATTAAGACCACCTCTTTGACCTAGGGATTATTTAGAAGTGTGTTAATTTCTAAGTGTTTGGAGAATTTTCTCTATTTCTGTTATTTATTTCTAATCCATTCCCATTATGGTCAGAGGACATACTTTGTGTATTCTTTTAAGTTTGTTTTATGACCCAGGATATGGTCCGTCTTGGTAAATGTTCACATACAATGCAAAAGGATGTGTGTTCTACTGTTGTTGGGTGGAATGATTTTCTGTCACTAGTTCTATCAGTTGTTGAGAAAGGACTGATGCAGTCTACAAATGCAAATGTAGATTTGTCTGTTCCCATTGTGATCTCTATCATTTTTTCTTATATATTATGTCATTCTCTTGTCAGATGCAAACACATTTAGAATTGTTATGCTTCCTTGATAAATTGACTTTTATCATCTTTTCCTTCTTTCCTAGTGTCCCAAGTTTCCCTCTGGTACCATTTACCTTATGTCTCAAGAACTTCCTTTAGTAATTCTTTAATAACAAATCTACTGGAAACATACTTGCTTAGTTTTCCTTCACCAAATTTGAAGTTTTCAGGTATTCTTTGTATATATATTTTTTCAGCATTGCGTTCTTTATCCTCTCCTTCTAGGGCTCTGATGTCATGAATGTTAGACCTTTTGGCATTGCCTCACAGGCCCCTCAGTTCATTTAAAAAAAAAAAAATGTTTTCTCTGTCGTTCAGTGGATGCTTTTGATTGATCTGTCTTCAAGTTCATTGACTTTGCTGTGTTACCTCTATTCTGCTATTATCAAACCTATCAATGAGTTAAAAAATTTTGTGGGGGCCAGGCATGGTGGCTCACGCCTGTAATCCCAGCACTCTGGCAGGCTGAGGTGGTTGGATCATTTGAGTTCAGGAGTTCAAGACCAAACACGGTAAAACCTCATCTCTACCAAAAAAAAAAAAAAAAAAAAAAGCAAAAATTAGCAGAGCATGGTGGCATGCACCTGTAGTCCCAGCTCCTTGGGTGGCTGAGGTGGGAGGATCGCTTGAGCCCAGGAGGTTAAGACTGCAGTGAGCTGTGATTGCTCCATTGCAATCTAACCTGTGAGAGAGAATGAGACCCTGTCTCAAAAAAACCTTTTTTTTTTTTTTTTGGTTAAATTACTTTTGAATTCTTTGTTTCTTCTTTGTACCTTCTATTTCTTTTCGATGCTTGTTTTTTTGTTGTTGTTGGTGGTGGTTGTTTTTTTAAAGAGATGAGGTCTCACTAGTTGCCTAGGCTACCCTCCAACTCCTGGGCTTCAAGTGATCTTCCTGCCTCAGTCTCCCAAGTAGCTAGGACTACAGGTGCATGCCACCATGCCTGGCTGGTTTCAGTAATTTTAATGATTGTTGGAGCTCCTTAAAGTTTGTCAGATAATTCCAACATTTGTCATCTCAGCGTTATTGTCTTTTGATAGTCTTTTCTCATGTGAGTTGAGATTTTCTTGCCGCTTTATATATCAAGTAATTTTTGGTATCCTGGACATTTTGAATATTTTAAGACTTGGTCTTGTTAAAATTCTGTGATGAATGTTATTTTTGTTTTAGCAAGCACTTATTATGTTTAGCTTCAAGTTACAGTGTTCCTTTGTGAGCTAGGTATGTCAGTTTACTTTTCAAAGCCTCTTTGCAGGGCTGTTTGTTGTGCTATTTGGTGATATTTGCAGTGCTGTCAGTGTGTGTACCATCCAGCAGCAAACATATAACCTGGGTGATAGTTTATTTATCAGTTTAGATCTCAAAGTCTTTTATATACTGGTTAGAATCAGATCCACACATGCGTACCTTGGGGTAAGCCCCGGAGTTTATAAACAATTTAATGGGGTTGTTTTCACAAGCTTTCATGTCTGCAGTCTCCTTTGGTGCTTTCTGGATCCAGGAAGCTGCATCTTTAGTTACCTTATGCTTCCATGTACCTCCATGGTTGCACTTGACTCTAGGCCCAACTGGTGGTGAACTAAAGGAAAAGATACTAGTAAACTCGCCACAGGTTCAGAGGCACCTCAAGTTCTTTTCTTCTTCCTCATTTCTTCTGTATTATTTACTTTTCAGAGTCCCCAAACAGCTGCTCCAATATATTCTACCTAGGATTTTTAGCTGCATTCAATGGGTGAGACAGGAGGAATGTGCTTACTCCATCTTACCTGGAACTAGAACCTGATAATCATGATTTTAAGTGAGTATACAGTATCTGTTATTTAGATATACTGTAATTTAGTCATTAATTCCCCATATATATTTTTAGGTCATTCACTTATGTAACAACAATGCGATTAACATTTTTATGTTTATGTTACAAAAATGAAATTTAAAGTTATAGCACTTTTAGGCTTTTGTTATATGTTGCTAAAATTAGTTTCTGAAAGATTGATGCTGATTTACAAATTTGACCATCACAAAGAATATTGACCACAATTGATTAAAACACATCAAATGATATTTAAAAATCCGTATGAACCTCCCCTCCCCTACTACCCAAAATAGTGGCCACTACTGGGGGTTGCTGGGTTAATTTATTATCCTAAAAACTGATAAATCTAGGGAGGTTATCAAGCATTTACTCTGCCTTTCGAGGTAACTGAATCGTTGATAAGGAAACTTTTATTATGTATAGAAGTACTCAAACTTACAAATGTAGAAGGAGTTACAAAATTAGAAAATCATTATTTCACAACCCCTAATAAAATAATCTAGGCAATGTTTATCAGTGATTTCAAAAACATCAGGTGAAAGGTTGATGGGGAAGTTTATAATGGAGAATTCCATTAATCAGTCTTTGTTTCCCTGAAAGACATTATATACCTCATGTTGTGATGTAATAAGAAGCCCACAGTACCATCTACTATATATTACTTGGGACACAAAGCAACAATTTCCCCAAATTTGCTTATAGAACCATAAGTAAGAAAACAAAATAATAAAAATGTATAAATATAGGGGATTTGCAGATGACATGTTCTCTTCTTCCTTGTTCCAGATATGCAGTGTATCTCTGGGAGGAAGCATACAAAGCTTGATGTACCTTGAACCATAGTTAATAGATATGGTCTGTAAGGAAAGTATTACATGATGGTGTGAAAGTGTGTCAGGGCATACTTAAGGAATTTTCTGGGGCTCTGTCATATCTGCAGAAGGCAGTTCAGTACCCTTGTCTAGCTCTATTTTCACTTGTGCATGAAACAGCAAGACAAAAGTATCTATTATTTACTTATAATTTTTGCATGTATATATACATGACACCATATTCCTTATGTTGCTTTTCACTTTCCATAATTCCCTCTCTAAAAGTTTTAATTTCTTAACCTTTTTGTAACTCCTCTTTGACACAGAAAGGTATGCGAACCTAGATTCAAAGAATATGGCACAGAGATAATAAATAGACTCAAAGAAATAGTGAAAAATAGTAAAAGCAGATAGACATTTCTGGCTGTTCTGCAATAGTAGTATTTCATGATTTTGAAACACATATTTCAATATTTCATTATTCACTAACAAAGCTGCAGGAGGTCCATATCTAAGGATAACTGCTTTCAGAAAGTAAAATAAAAAAAGTCCCTAAAGTGAATCAATTTAAAATGGGGTTGAAAATCATAGTAAATGGTGACAATATAATCTGACTAAAAATAAGAGGTAAAAATATATAGATAAGCTTATTTTATCTTGTATTAATAAAATATGTTATAATTTCAACTGTTCATAAATTCATTTTTTTTTTTTTTTTTGGACATGGAGTCTTGCACTGTTGCCCAGGCTGGAGTGCAATGGCATGATCTTGATTCACTGCAACCTCCGCCTCCTGTGTTCAAGCGGTTCCCCTGCCTCAGCCTCCTGAGTAGCGGGGACTACAGGCGTGTACCACCACACTCGGCTAATTTTTGTATTTTTATTTTTAGTAGAGATGGGGTTTCACCATGTTGGCCAAGCTGGTCTTGAACTCCTGACCTCAAGTGATCTGCCTGCCTCAGCCTCCCAAAATGCTGGGATTATAGGCGTGAGCTGCTGTGCCCAGCCATCTGTGCATAAATTCTTAGATGGAACAGAGAGTCAGTTTGATTTGGAGAGTGGGGAATGGTTCTACTTTTTCGGACCAAATTGTCTTACAGTATAATATGGCATGTTTGACTTCATGTTCAACTTGCACAGCATACAAGTTCAGAAAGACGGCCATTTTTTTCAAAAAATATTCGAGGACTTAATTTTTCTGAGGGATTGTATTAATACTTTGATAAATTCATCTGCAGTTTTATTATTGTTGTTGAATTTCTCTTTTTAAGTTAATTGGTCTCAGTGCCTTTTCCTGATTTACCAGTAGTTTTACACGAGATCTGAACATTTAACATCTCTTTCATTGACTTCATGAAATATTGTTTTTGCAAGAATTTTAGTAGTTTTAAAATATGTTTGTATTGCTGTGTTGGGTATTTAAAGAGCTGACAGTCAGTGAAAATACTGATAAACTAATATTTCATAGGTGGAGATAAATGCTAGTCTTCACTGGGGAGGGATATTTGAATGGGGAGAGGACTGAGTTTACAAGTAGTTAACTTATTATTAAATATTTCATATTATAAGGACTATTGTTCTATGTAAACTCATAAATACAGGGTCTCAGATAATGAATATTTGGGTAAATACGAACCCCTATAGCTAAAAAATTATATCTTTGAATGCAACTTATGAAGTTTGAATGCTCTGAGCTTTGTGGGATAAAAGTACTATGCAAATAGTAAGTGTCACATGAAGTCCACTAAAAAAGGTTAAGGATTTCAAAACATGTAATATAGATAAGGCTTTATATATGAAATTATACCTCATTTGACTTAGTTACTAAAAATAAAATGAAACATTCCAAGTGAAAACACTTCTTAAAATACATAAAATTTGGTGCTTTAGATTTTCTAAGGTTTTCATTTGTCTAGTTCTGGTACTGGAGAACTAACTGCAGTTCCATAAAAGAGCTGTACATCTATAAAGCAACTCATTTCCTTCCAGCTTTTCTTGAGACATATTAAAGCCACAATAAAATATAACTTCTCCTTCTCAATAAGCTTTAGTGGATCAGAAAAAGAAACTAAGAAAATAGGCCAGATTAAGCTGGAGAGAAAATGGAAATCTTTTTGTTCTTCAACTCCCATTGTCTTTCTCACATTATCAGTTTTCTTCAAAATCGCTATAGTCATTGAAAACGTGTAAACATCTTTAGATTGCCAAATTGATTATACCTTTTCATTTTTATGTTTTAAAAGAGCTTAAGATTGTCTTCTTTGAAAAGATGTTTAAAATTAGACACATTTAATCATATACCAAGGCTTAGAAAAGGATATCTCTAGTGAGTTTCTGGTTTTATAGGCAGCAAACATAAAGCACCTAGTGGGCACAATATGAACTTACAGTTTTATGTAATATACATTAAAGCTACCTTAAGAGCTCAACACACTGGAAATGCTTAGTATATTCTACATTTATTTCAGTTTAAGATACAGAAATGGACTTCCTAGACATACGCCATATGTTCTCCTCTCATGCCAAGTTAACAAGAATTAAAAGACTGAGATGAATAAACAAGGTCAACTTAGGCTGAGCCAAATTAGACAACAGAATAATTGTCAGATTTTCTGTTGGCAGGGACAGTTTGTTTTGAGCCAATCTTCATGAATTATAGGCTGTAATTTTTTTTTTCCTGGTAAGTCTACTGCCAGGCATTCTGTTGACAATTTCTTTGTTTTGTAAACACTGAAAATTTTCATCCATTATATTGTTTATAGGCACACACCAGGATTCTGAATAGATGAGTATTTTTGGTTTGTTCCAACTTAAAGGAAAACTGCTTAGACATGAATCAAATAAAATCATGCCAAAATTTAACAACTTTCAACAAGATAGTATTTCATTTGGAGTTTCTTATGGATGAATTCAGTACTGGTTCATTATAATAGCAGGAAACCAACCAATATTGTAGTTAATTTCTAGCTGTAAATATCAAAGTAGATATATTTACTGCAATACAAGGTTTATTTGTTCTACAACAAATAATTTCAGACCTTGGAAAGGATAATCTAATACAAATGAGAAAATTGAGGCAACCAGAGAAGTTGACTTATTTGAAATATAAGAACTAGTTTAGGGCTGTACCTAATGTAATTATTTTTAATTTAGTCCTAGGATCATCCATTTTGTTTATACACTGTCTGACATGGTTTAGATCTGTGTCCCCACCAAATCAAGTTTGACATATGTCAAATTGTAATCCCCACAGTTGGAGGTGGGACCTGGTGGGAGGTGACTGGATCGTAGGAGTGGTTTCTCATGAATGGCCTAGCACTGTCCCCTTGGTGCTGTTCTTGTGATAGCAAGTAAGTTCTCATGAGATCTGGTGGTTTAAAAGTGTGTGGCACCTCCTCCCAAACCCCTCTATTCCTCCTGCTCTGATCATGTGAAGTACTGGCTCCCCCTTTGCCTTCTGCCATGATTGTAAGTTTCCTGAGGCCTCCCCAGAAACTGAGCAGATGCTAGCATCATGCCTCCTGTACAGTCTGAGGAAGAGTGAGCCAATTAAACCTCTTTTCTTTATAAATTACCCAGTCTCAGGTATTTCTTTATAAGAATGCAAGGTCAGACCAATATAATGTTTAAGGTTTTAATTTGTTACACACAAATGTGTATGTATAAAGATATAATTTATAACAACACAAAGGATCTAGAGAGAGGAATGGAGAAATACAGGAGCAAAGGTTTTATATACTATTGTTGTTAAATTGATATTAAAACAAACTAAATGGTTATAAATTAAGATTTATAATCATCAGGTAAACCACAAAGAAAAAGCCTCCAAAGAAACTACAAGGATATTAAAATACCTACTTAACACAAGAGAAGGCAATAAGTGAGGAATAGAGGAATAAAAAGCTACAAGAAATGTGGAAAATGGCAGCAAAATGACTGATGTGAATCCTGACTTATTAGTAATTACATTAATAATAAATGGATTAAACCCTCCAATTAAAAGGCAGAGATTGGAACAATGAATTTAAAAATAATCACTTTCGAATCTTTTAAGATATGTGACAGTATGTAAGAGACAAAGTGAGAAACTTTAAAAGAGAATTTAAAAAAATATTGTTTTTCTTATGTAAAGTAAGTGTCCCTCAATTCCTGTTGTGTTTTAGTTAGGAATGGGAGCTGAATTTTGTCAAAGGCTTTTTCAACATCTATATAAATAATTGTATGATTTTTATCAACCTTAGATCTATTAATATGGTATATGATATTAATGGATTTGGTAACACTAAAACAACCTTGTATTTTCAGGGTGGATCCAAGTGTTGGATTTTTTTCACTAATATTTTACTTAATATTTTTTACATGGATGATATTGGCTTGTCATTTTTCTGTAGAAATTTTTTTTTTTTATTTTCAGTGCTTTGGAATAATTTATACAGCATTGGGAATATCTGATCTTTGAAGGTTTGGTAGAATTCTAGCTGGTCATCTGGGCCTTTTGCTCTTTTACAGGGTAATTTCTTAATAACCTTGTCTATTTCTTTTATGAAAACTGGTGTGCTTCAGATTTCTAAATTCAATGGCGGACACTTTTGGCAATCTGTATTTAATTAGTATATTATCTATTGTTTTCTAAGTTTTCAAATTCATTTGCACAGAAATTTGCAAAGTAGTCTGTTATGACTAAAAAGAAAAAACCCTCTCTTGTTTAAATGGTTAATTTCTCCCTCCTTCCTTCTGCCATTTCTTATTTTGTATGTTTGTGTTTTCTCTCTCTTTTTTTGATCAAGCTGGTCTATTTTGTTGTTTCAAAAACATTTGGATTTGATATCTTAATTACATCTACGGTTTTTTGTTTGTTTGTTTTGTTTTTTGTCTTCTATCTGAGGTGTCAGTAATCTATGGCTTATGGACTGGTTGCCTGTTTTTGTAAATAAAGTTTTTTGTTTTGCTTTGGAAATTTCTTTTTTTATTTTAATTTTAATTTTTTTATTTTGAGACAGAGTCTTGCTCTGTCGCCCAGGCTGGAGTACAATGGCGCAGTCTAGGCTCAGTGCAACCTCTGCCTCTTGGGTCCAAGCAATTCTCCTGCCTCAGCCTCCCAAAGTAGCTGGGATGACAGGTGTGTGCCACAACACCCGGCTAATTTTTGTATTTTTAGTAGAGACGGGGTTTCACCACGTTGGCCAGGCTGGTCTCAAACTTGACCCTGACCTCGTGATTCGCCTGCCTTAGCCTCCCAAAGTGCTGGGATTACAGGAATGAGCCACCGCGCCTGGCTAGTTTTTAATTTGTTGGATACATAGTAGGTGTATACATTTATGGGGTACATGAAATTTTAAGACAGGGTCTTGCTTTGTCACCCAGGCTGGAGTGCAGGGGCGCGATCAGCTCACTGAAACTTCTGCCTCCCGAGTTTCAGCGATTCTCATGCCTCAGCCTTCCTGAGGTGTGTGTCACCACGAATGGCTAAATTTTTTTGCATTTTTAGTAGAGATAGGGTTTTGCCGTGTTTGCCGAGCTGGTCTCGAACTCCTGGCCTCAAGTGATCCGCCTGCCTCAGTCTCCCTAAATGCTGGGATTACAGGCATTAGCCACCATGCCTGGCTGTACAGGAGATATTTTGATACAGGTATACAATGTGTAATAAGCACATCAGGGCAAATGAGGTGTCCATCACCTAAAGCATTTATCATTTCCTTGTGTTACAAACATTCTAGTTATACTCACTTATTTTTATTAAAATATACAATAAATTACTGTTAACTGTAATTACCCTGTTGTGCTATCAAATACTAGATCTCACTCATTCTATCTGACTGCATTTTTGTACCCATTAACCATCCCCGCCACTGTCAATTACCTTTCACAGCCTCTGGTAACCACTATTACATTTACTATCTCTATGAGTTCAAGTGTTTTAATTTTTAGCTTCCCACAAATGAGTGAGAACATGTGAAGTTTGTCATTTTGTGCCTGGCTTATTTCACTTAACATAATGTTCTCCAGTTCCATGTAAATAAAGTTTTATTGGACCACAGCCACATCCATTCATTTATGTATTGTCTATGACTGTTTTTGTGCTACAACAGAGTTAAATAGTTGCAGCAGAGAACATATGGTCCATCAACCTAAAATATTTACACTGAAGCCATTTAGGAGAAAAGTTTGCCAATCCCTGCTCTGCCTCATTAATTTCTGGTTTTATCTTTATTATTTCTTTCTTTGTACTTTATTTTGGTTTAGTTTCTTGTTATTTTTTAAAGCTTTTGAGTTAGAATTGTTCTCTTTTTTCATTTTTTTTCTTGTAAAAGTGCTTAGTGGTATCAATTTTCCTCTGATTATTATTTAAATACATCCCATACATTCTGATATGTAGTGTTTTATTATACTTACGTCTTAGAAATTTCATGTTGTATTTCTTCTTTCATCCAAAAGTTGTTTGAGAAAAAGTTTTAAAATTTATACAAGGAAGGGCATGTTGGTTCTTGTTAAACATTGCTGGTTTTATTACATTGTGGATGGAGAGTGTTTGTAATATTTAGTGAAATTTAATGATATATTTTGGCAAGTAACATACTTGTTTTGTAAATAGTCCATGAATTCTTAGGAAGAAAACTTATTCTCTTTTATCAAGGAATAGAATTTGATGAATATTCATAATATCTACATTATTGTGTTTAGGTATTATTTCTTGTTACTTTTTGCCTACTTGATCTATTCTTTAGTAAGCATAGTGAGTTAGGCTGGGTGTGGTGGCTCATGCCCATAATCCCAGCACTTTGGGAGGCCAAGGCAGGTGGATCACTTGAACCCAGAAGTTCAAGACTAGCCTCGGCAACATGGCAAAACTCCATCTCTGCAAAAAATACAAAAAATTAGCTGTGTGTGGTGACACATGCTTGTACTCCCAGCCACCCAGGAGGCTGAGGTGGATCACCTGAGCCCCGGAGGTCAAGACTGTGGTGAGCCATGATCATGCCACTGCACTCTAGGCTGGGCAAGAATGAGACCCTGCCCAAAAAAAAAAAAAAAAAATAGTAAGTTAAAATCTCCTATTATTCATATCTCTCTATATCTCCTTGCATCTTTTATAGATTTTCCTTTATAAAGGTGGCTTCTATATTATTTGTTGTACAAATATTCTTTTTTTTTTTTTTTTTTAGACGGAGTCTCGCTCTGTCACCCAGGCTGGAGTGCAGTGGCCAGATCTCAGCTCACTGCAAGCTCCGCCTCCCGGGTTCATGCCATTCTCCTGCCTCAGCCTCCCGAGTAGCTGGGACTACAGGCGCCTGCCACCTCGCCCGGCTAAGTTTTTGTATTTTTAGTAGAGACGGGGTTTCACTGCGTTAGCCAGGATGGTCTCGATCTCCTGACCTCGTGATCCGCCCGTCTCACAAATATTCTTAAGTGTTTTATCTTTGTGAAAGTTGCATTAATTGCTTTTCTTTGTTGGATTTTATGCTTTTGGGCTTGAATTCTATAATTGGTATGGTTTCTGTTGGTTTATTTTCATTTGCCTGAATATCTTTTCCCATTCCTTTATTTTTACCCTTTCTGAATCATTTTATTTAGATGTATGTCTTTCTTGCAGTACATAGCTGGATCTTGCTTTATGAGCACATTGAAAATCTTTTTTTTTTTAATAGGTGAGGTGAGTCCATTTACATTAATTGATATAACTGATATGCTAGGTTTCAACTCTTTTACTAATATTTTATAATTTTGTGAATTTTGATATATTTGCTATGTTTCTCTCTGACGTGTGTTTCCTTTCTTCTCACTTATTTATCACTTGAGCCCAGGAGTTCTGGGCTGCAGAATGCCCATTGGGTGCCACACTAAGTTTGGCATCAACATGGTGACCTCCTGGGAGCTGAGGACCACCAGGTTGCCTAAGGTGGGGTCAGCTGGGCCAGGCTGGAAACAGAGTGGGTCAATCAGTAGTGGGATTGTGTCTGTGAATAACCATTGTACTCCAGCCTGGGCAATACAGTGAGACTCCATCTCTTAAAAAACATAAATAAAAGTAAATGGTAGGTAGTAAAGTTTGTGGTTTTGTTCTAGTGGTTACCTTTGTACTTGTATCTTTTCTAATGCCCTTAGTCTCTTCTTTTCTTAGTTAACTTTTATTATGTGGCATATGAGTTTTTATTGTATCTTTTAATTCCCACCTATTGGCTACACAACAATCAGTGAGCTTATTCTATCTTACTCTTTAACTCTCTGTTCCACTCCCATTTTCTAAAGCTGTATTACTTCTACTTAATCACAACATACAGTATTTGTATATGGGTCTTCCACCCCTTTTATCTTCTGTCTACATTTATATTTATTAAAATACAGTCAGTCCTTGTACTGACACTTTCTTACTCATCTCATGGTTAGATGAAACTCTTCCTCTAGTATTCCTCAAGAAAGGTTCATGGGTACAGAATTCCCTATATTGAAAACTGTTTCTTTTAGCGTTCATACTTGAAGGAGATCATGGATGACTATACTATCCTTGGTTCACACTTTCAGTCACTGAGTTTTTTTCAGTCACTGAGTTTTTGAAAACTGTAGTTCTGCTTTTGCCTTGCCTTATATTTTATTTTTTTGAAAAGTTTGATACTTGTTTGAAAAGTTCAATATTTTTTTCCTGAAAGTGCACTTTGGGTGTCTGAGAAAAATTATAACAGAACAATCAGCTCCAAGAAATATCCTAGCTATACTCTTATATTTCAATGATTAAATGTTTAGGGCCTTCTGGTAAAAAGATCAAATAACTTACATAAGCAAAAGTACATGAATACATTTTGCAACATTCTCTTGGATTTTTAATATCGAATATTCTGTTACATTGTTTTATTTTTTCATTTTCATGGAATCCAATTATGTAAGTGCTGTTGCTTCTTTGTCTTATCTCCCATTCCATTACTTTGTCTTGACTTTTTACTTCTCATTTTCTTTTGTTTTCTGCCATTTCAATGTTTTAAATTAAGTTTTATAATGAGTTTATTCTCATTTGGGTACCCTGTAACTTATTTTTCATTTTTGGATAATATTATGCTTTTTTTTCCCATTTATTTGTTTCAGTGGACTTTTTTGTTTTTGTTTTTGTTTGAGACAAGATATCACTCTGCAACCCAGGCTGGAGTGCACTGGCATAATCAGGACTCATTGAAGCCTTAATGTTCAGGGCCCCAAGCGATCCTCCCACCTCAGCCTCCCAAGTAGCTGGGACTGCAGGCATGGACCACCATGCCAGGCTAATTTTATTTTTTTCTTTTTTTAGTAGAGATGAGGTCTCGCTATGTTGCCCAGGCTGGTCTTGAGCCCCTGGGCTCAAGGGATCCTCCCACCTTGGCCTCCCAAAGTGTTGGGATTACAGGTGCAAGCCACCACACCTGGCCAATTTTCTTGGTGTCTTCTTCCATCCCTCCCTCCTTCTCTCCTGTCCATTTCTATTTTTCATTTTTGTCTTTTTCTTTTTTTCTTCTTTTTCTTTTTTTTTTTTTTTTTGAGACAGAGTCTCACTCTGTCACCCAGGCTGGAGTGCAATGATGCGGCCTCAGTTCACTGCAACCTCTGCCTCCCGGGTTCAAGCAATTCCCCTGCCTCAGCCTCCCAAGGAGCTGGGATTACAGACATGTGCCATCACGCCAGGCTAATTTTTATATTTTTGGTAGAGATGGGGTTTCACCATGTTGGCCAGGCTAGTCTTGAACTCCTGACCTCAGGTGATCTGCCTCAGCCTCCCAAAGTGCTGGAATTACAGGCATGAACCACCATGCCTGGCCTCATTTTGTCTTTCTAATTCAGAGTGGGTTTCAATATACCCAGTTGCTTATTCCAATATATCTAATTCTGCCTGGTGTGTTGTTGTACAGTTTTCTTTGACATCATGATTGTTTTGGGGGAAGATAATTTTCCTTAATTGATGTGTGTAGTTTTCATTTTCTGTTACTTTGACGTAACTTCGTATGAAACTGTTCATCTTTTTCTTGTTTATTTTTGTGGTATTGGCTATGTTTTGTGAGATCCTAGTTCAGCAGGGTCCTCAGTAGAGCAAAGTCTAGGCACTTGTTAGTGTATGAATAGACATATAGATGAATGGAACAGAATGACAAATCCAGAAATAAACACTTAACACCTATAGTCAGTTGATTTTTGATGAAGGGGCAAAGGCAATTCTGTGGGTAAAATAAGTTTTTTTTCTCTCAAAAAAAGTACTGGGGAAATGTGTATTTCTATGTTCTAAATAATGAACTTAGACCCTTATTCACATCCTACATAAAAATTAACTCGAAATGGACTTAAATTTAAGAGCAGAAGCTATAAAACTTCTAGAAGAAAACATGAGAAAATATCCATCCGCATTCTCAGATTAGAAAGAAATTTAAGTACAACACATAAAAGACAATCAAAAAAAGAAAAAATTGCTCTCCTGGGCTTCACCAACATTTGGAAACGTTTGCACTTCAAAAGACACTACTGGAAAATGAAAAGGCAAGCCACAGACAGGGAGAAAATACTTGCATATCAGGTATTTAATAAGGAACCTGTATTCAGAATATATAAAAGTATCTTACAATTCAATAACAAGACAACTCAACTAAAGAATGGACAACAAGTTTGAATAGTTATAACAATAAAGAATGCTAATGAGCAAATAAGAAATGTTCAACATCATTAGTTGTTACGGAAATGCAAATTAAAGCTACAATTAGATATCATTATTCACCCACCAGAATAGTTATAATAAAAAAAGATCAACAATATTAAATGTTGGTGAGGATACTGAGAAACTGGAATCCTTATATATTGCTGGTGAGTATGTAAAATGTTACAGGCATTTTGGAAAACAATTTGGCAGTTTCTTAAAACTAGCAAATTAAATACAAACTTAGAATAAGACCCAGCAATTCAATTCCTAGATATCTGCCCAAGGGAAATGAAAATATATGTCCACTTAGAAACTTCAATGTGAATGTTTACAGCAACATTATTCATAATAGCCCCAAAATGGAAATAACCCAGATATCCATCAGCTGGTGAGTGGATAAGCAAAATGTGGCACATCCATGTAATAGAATACTATTCAGCAATTAAGAAGGAATAAACTATATATTACAACATGAGCCTCAGTAACATAATGCTAAGTGAAAGACGCCAGATACAAAAGACAATGTATTGTATGACTTCATTTATATGAAATGTCCAGATTATATGATTTCATTTATACAAAATTTCTCTAGAGACAGAAAGCAGAGCAATGTTTGCCTCAGACTGGGTTAGGAGAATGGAAATTAAGTATAACGGAACTATTTGGGGGTGATGGAAATGCTCTAAACCTAAACTGTGGTGGTGGTCATACAGCTTTATAAATTTACCAAATATCATTGTCTTGTATACTTACAGTGGGTGAATTTTATGGTATATGTAAGTGATATCTCAGTAAAATTGTTTTTAAAGAAGTATCCAGACGTGGTGGCTCACGCCTGTAATCCCAGCACTTTGAAAGGCCAAGGCAGAAGGATCACTTGAGCCCAGGAGTCTGAGACCTGCCTGGGCAACATGGTGAAACCTTGTTTCTACAAAAAATACAAAAATTAGCCTGGCATGGTGGCAGGTGCCTGTAGTTGCAGTTGCTCAGGACACTGAGGTGGGAGAATCACCTGAGCCTGGGAGGTCGAAGCTGCAGTAAGCCATGATCGCACCACTGCACTCCAGCTTGGGTGACAGAGTGAGACCCTGCCCCCAAAATAAAATAAATAAATAAATAAAGAGGTAGGACTTCTAGGTAGCTGAAGATAACAGCAGTCGCCTATGTTCTATCTCCCAATACTTCTTTTATAAACAATACAGAACATTATACAAGGAAAAATGAAAGTACATGACAATCATGTTCTTAGCATAACTTGAAGACAGAGAATGTTCAAACTTGAAAATAACTGTAAATAAAATGGAAAAAACGGCAAATGCTAATGCATGATCTCCCTAGCGCCTGATATTCTGGTACATTGAAACATGAACTACAAGGAAGATGCTATAACGTACCATGCAATCTGAAGAGGCAGTTTTCAAAAAGGATAGCTTCTCAGGGAAAAGGCAGAAAGAGAGGGGCACTTTTGGCATTTGGGTGTGAAGGAAGAAAGAAGCATAAGGTGGAAAATACCAAGCAAGAGAAAGCCAAAAAATGAGAGGTCATACAATCCCATCAAGAATTTGCGGGCTGGGTGTGGTGGCTCATGCCTGTAATCCTAGCACTTTGGGAGGCCGAGGCAGGTGGATCACCTGAGGTCAGGAGTTTGAGACCAGTCTGGCCAACATGGTGGAACCCTGTCTCTACTAAAAATACAAATAAATAAATAAATTAGCAGGGCACAGTGGTGGGCACCTGTAATCCCAGCTACTATGGAGGGTGAAGCAAGAGAGTCGTGTGAACCAGGGAGGTGGGGGGTTGCAGTGAGCTGAGGTCGTGCCATTGCACTCCAGCCTGGGCAACTAGAGCAAAACTCTGTCTCAAAAAAAAAAAAAAAAGATTTTGTGGAGAGTTTAATTAGCGCCTCTTTGGCTTTCTCATTTCCAGGATCTCCCTGTTGAATTTTTGGCTAGTTTGCCATTCAGTCACTTGCCCTAATCAGACAAGCAGAACTGGCATTTCCTATCAAGTTTGTCACTTTTACTGACAATAGTTTGCTACTTTTATTAGACAATGCTGCTAGGTAGAGTTTTTCCACCCTCAGCTCCAAATCAAGTCAGCTGTTGGTTTTTAAAGCCAGCCCTACCCTGGTAGAACTAGTCTGGGGATGGGCATGATGATGGAAGCAGCTTCAGGCAAGAAAATAAAAGACTTCTACTTTATTACTAGAAGTTCAGCAATTTTTCATGAATAAATGCTTCTCAATTTGTTGTTTGCCTTTGTTTGATTTCCAACACCCAGAAATGATGGTTTTTGTCTAGTTTTATATTAGTTTCTTGGGGAGAGGATTTGCCGATATCCAAATAAACTCTTTCATACTTGGAAATCCTCTCCCTCTTTATTTGCTGTTAATGTGTATAGTTTGAGGCATTTTTCTTGAGGGTATTGTAGGTGGGTATATATAATTGATATATACATATTTTTAAAAATTTGGCCTCTTTATAATTACTGAAAATAGTCAGGATCCTCAAAAGCAGGAATGTTATGCATAAACCAGGGACCAAATCTGACCCACTGCCTATTTTTATAAATAACATTTTATTGTAACACCCCCATTCCGATTCATTTATATATTGTCTGTAGCCACTTTTTTACTGTAACAGCAGGATTGAGTAGTTGCAAAAGTTTGTGTGACCTGCAAAGCCTAAAATATTTGCTGTCTGGCCCTTTACACAAAAAGCTTGCTGACCCTTGCTTGAGAGAATCATTATCATCATAATTAATATTATCATTATCACTGTAAATAACATTATTACTTTTTTAAAAAAGTTCATATTCTTTATCTTTTCAATAACCCCATGTAGCAAACTAGACAGATATCAGATATTTAAACTATCATTTATCAGATTTCAAAAACTAATGGTAAACTTGCATTAAAGAAATATTATATAAATTATAATTCAAACTACATATTCTAAAAGTTAATATTTATTAAAGGCAGTCCAACAATCCTAGAATTTAACAGCAGAATGCAGACAATATTTTATAGTAATTTCATTTTGGTGTAGAATAACATTTATTGTAGCAATATTATTTTTACATTCACTTCTGCCATTCATTATGCCTGCTCTGAATAACCAAACTCCTGCAAAGTCTGAGCCATAAGAAATGCAAATTTTTCTCCTTCACATTTTGAAATATTCTTGCTTTGCTATTAGTTCGCATTTGAACAGGTAATACTAAATACTTTATGGAGCAATTTCGTCAGTCAACATTTCTTACCTGTTAGAAGAGCCATTCAGTATTCTTTGTTGTACAATATGTCTGTGGGTTGGGCCAGAGGGAGGGAGGTTATCTGGAAATGAGTCTTCCCCTTGAGGTGCTAAAGACAGGCCAATAAAAGCTTCATTTAGCATATCCCCTCTGTCCAAGGGCCCCAGGAATTCTGTTAAAAATGATTAATATATGAGTGAAATACTAAGTACAATTTCTGCTAACTCCCTCATAAGTAAGATTACAGAACAACTTGCACATATCCCAGTGGAACTTTTTTCTTTATTTTGTCAATTTGAAAATCTTGTTGTCCTAGTTCCCTATGACTTCTGTCATTCTTATACTTACTTCGGCAGTTTGATAACAGAATAGTGAATGATTTCAAATATTGATTTTTAAAAATTCATTTATATCTTTCTTATATATAGTGTTTTTAACCAGCTTATTATTTATATATTTTTTGTTTTTGTTAGCCAATTACTGGAATATTTTATCTTGGAATATTGCAAGAAATGATTTTACTCTTTCACGTATAGCACGTAATTTGAAAAGAAAAGGAAAATATCTTACCTAATATTTGCTTTAATTAGCATTTTAAACGTTATAGGGAGATATATACCCCCATATCTTAAGAGATGTACAGAGGTGTATAGAGAGATATTGGCAACTTTGACAGGACATTGTTTAAAAATATTGTTTGAAACATAACGAAGCTGTGAAAAATATATTTTTTGTAAGAAACATAAACCCTTATTAAAAACCAAAAAATAAAAAAAAAACCTCTTAGGACCACCGTGTATGACAAAACATAATTTTTACCATCTTAAACATCTTAAAGCATACAGTTCAATAGTGTTAAGTATATTCACATTGTTGTGAAGCCAAATCTCCAGAACTTTTTTGTCTTGTAAAACTGAAACTGCACCCATTGTAGAATTCCCCATTTGCCCCTCTCCCAGTTTGATAACCAACATTTTATTTTCTGTTTATATGAATTTGATAACTTTAGATCTTGTAAAAGTGGTATCATACAGTATTTGTGTTTTTGTCACTGGCTTATTTCACTTAGCATAATGTCCTTAAGGTTTATCCGTGTTGTAGTATGTGACAAGATTTCTTCCTTTTTAAGACTGAGTAGTAAGCTATTGTATGTATATACCATGCTTTGTTTTTCCATTTTCTATTTATTGACATTTGGGTTGCTTCCACCTCCTGGCTATTGTGAATAATGCTGCTATGAACATGGATGTGCAGATATCTCCAAAACCCTGCTATCAGTGCTTTTGGACATATACTCAGAAGGGGGATTGCCATATCATACAGTGAATCTATCTTTAAATTTTTGAGGAAACACCATACTGTTTTCATTGTGGTTCACCATTTTACAATCCTACCAACAGTGCACAAAAATTCTAATTTCTCCAAATCCTTGACAAACTTATTTTCTGTTTTTTTTTTTTTTTTTTTTTTTTTTTAAACTAGTCATCCTAATGAATGTGACGTGCTACCTTATGGTTTTGATTTGCATTTCTCTAATAAGTGATACTGAGCATCTTTTTATATGCTTGTTGGTCATTTGTATACCTTCACTGAAGAAATGTAGATTCAAGTCACTTGTCCTTGTTTTCTTTGAGACAGAGTCTCACTCTGTTGCCCAGGCTGGAGTGCAGTATCACAATCATGGCTCACTAAAGTCTTGACCTCTCAGGCTCAAGTGATCCTCCCACCTCAGCCCTTTGAGTAGCTGGAACTACAGGTGTGTGCCACAATGCATGACTCATTAAAAAAAAAACCATTATTGTAGAGAGGGGCTTTCACTAGGTTGCCTAGGCTGGTCTTGAACTCCTGGGCTCAGGCAATCTTCCTGCTTCCTGTGGTGGCTTGTGCCTATAATCCTGCCTCTCAAAGTGCTAGGATTACAGGCATGAGCCATGGCACTCAGCCCCCTTGCCCATTTTTAATTAGGTTGTTTTTGTTCTTAAGTTGTAGGAACTTGTATGTAGTCTAGATATTAACGATTTGTCAGATTTGCAAATATTTTCTCCCATTCCTCAGGCTGTCTGTTCACTTTATTGGTACTTTAATGTGTCCTTTAATGCATAAAAGTTTTTGAGTTGGATTAAACCCCATTTGTAGTCCCATTTGTCTATTTTGCTTTTGTTGCTTTTACTTTTGTTGTCACACACAAGAAATCATTGTCATATCCAATATCATGAAGCTTTTCTCTAATGTTTTCTTCTAGTAGTTTTATACTTCTGTTTCTTATGTTTAGGTCTTTAATTCATTTTGAGTTAATTTCTGTTTATGGTGTAACAAAAGGGTCTAACTTGCTCTTTTGCATGGGGATATTCAGTTTCCCAGCAACGTTTGTTGAAGAGATAGTTCCTGTTGCATGAATGGTGTTGACATCTGTCAAAAATTGTTTGACCATATGGTTAATGGTTTATATCTGGGCTCTCAATTCTGTTCATTTTTGTTGGTCTGTATGTCTGCGTTTATGCCAGTCCTAATGTTTAGATTACTGTAGCCTTGTAATATGTTTTGAAATCAGAAAGACCTCTTTTTCCTTTTTCAAGATTGTTCTGGCTATTCAGCATCCCTTGTGATTCCATATGAATTTTTAAATGGATTTTTCTATATTTCCAAAGATGCCATTGGGATTTTGATAGGGATTGCACTGAATTGGTAGATTACCTTGGGCAATACTGACATTTTAACAGTATTGGATGTCTTTCAATTTATTTGTGTCTTTAATACCTATCAGCAGTGTTTTCTAGTTTTAAGTCTTTTATCTCCTTGGTTAGGTTTATTCCAAAGTATTTTATTCTTTTTGATGCTATTGTAAATGAAATTGTTTTCTTACTGTCCTTTGCAGATTGCTCATTTTTAGTGTACAGAAATGCAATGGATTTTTGTATGTTGACTTGTATCTTGCAACTTTGCTGAATTCAATTATTCTAAAGTTTTTAAATGGGATCTTTAGGGCTTTCTGCATAGGAGATTAAGACATCTGTAACCAGAGACAATTTCACTTACTTTCTGATTTTGGTGCCTTTTATTTCACTTGCATAATGCTTTGACTAGGACATTCCAGTACTATGTTAAATAGAAGGGGTGCAGGCATCTTTGTCTTGTTCTTGATCCTAGAGTAAGGGCTTTCCGTTTTCACCATTGAGATTGATGTTAGCTGTGGTCTTTTCATGTATAGCCTTCATTATGTTGCGGTATTAATAGTTTCCTTACATCCTAGTTTGTTGAGCATTTTTAGCATGAAAGAACATCAAATTTTGTCAAACGCTATTTTTGTGTGTATCAATTGAGATGATTATGTAGTTCTCATCTTTCATTCTGTTAATGTGATTAAAATGAGTTTTTAATGTTGAACTATCCTTACTTTACATCAATAAATTTTACTTGATCATGGTATATTATCTTTTTACTATGCCTAAGAATTTGGTTGGCTAGTATTTTGTTAATGACTTTTGCTCCAATATCTATCAAGAATGTTGGTCTGTAGTTTTCTTTGTCTTCATCTGTCTTTATTATTAGGGTAATGCCGGCCTTATATAATGAATTTGGGATTTTCCCTTCTTTTAATTTTTTTGGAAGAGTTTGAGGAGAACAGGTGTTCATTCTTCTTTAAATATTTGCTGAAATATTCTAATGAAGGCATGAGGTCTTGGTCTTTTCTTTGTGTGGAGTGTTGGTTACTGATGCAATCTCTTTAATAGTTGTAAGTCTGTCCAGATTATGTAATTCTTCATTATCCAATCTTGGTTGGCTGTGTGTTTAAAAGATTTTGTCCATTTATGTAAGTTTTCCAGTTTGTTGGCATACGACTGTTTGTATATTCTCTTACAACCCTCTTTATTTTATGTTGTACTGGCTTTAATATCCCCTCTTTCACTCTTGATTTTAGTTATTTGAGTCTTCTCTTTTTTTAAATTAGTATGCCTAATAATTGGTCAGTTTTGTAGATACTTTGGAAAAATCACCTTAAGTTTTGTTGATGATTTTTTTCTATTGCTTTTGTATTCTCTATTTCATTGATCTTTGCTCTAAACTTTATTATTTTCTTCTGTTAGCTTTGGGTTTAGTTTCTTTTTCTTTTTTTCATTTTTTAAGGTACAAAGTTAGGTTGTTAGTTTTCAATCTTTCTTCTTTTTTAATGTAAACATAGCCATAAACTTCTCTATTAGTACTGTTTTCACTGCATCTCACAAGTTTGGGCACTCATATGGCTTGAATGTTCCCTCCAAATCTCATGTTGAGATGTAATACCCAGTGTAGGAGGTGGGACTTTGTATTAGGCTGTTCTTGCATCACTATAAAGAAATACCACACAACCTGAGCAACATGTCAAAACCGCATTTCTACAGAAAGTACAAAAATTACCTAGGCATGGTAGCTCATGCCTATTATTGCAGTTACTCAGGAATTTGAGGCTAGAGAATCGCTTGACCAAGGAAACGGAGGTTGCAGTGAGCTGAGACTGCACTACTGCACTCCAGCCTGGGTGACAGAGTGAGGCCCTGTCTCGGGGGGGGGGGGGGGAGAAAAAAAAAAGAAATATCAGAGACTGGGTAATTTATAAAGAAAAGGGGTTTAATTGACTCATTGTTCTGCAGGCTGTACCTGCATGGTGCTTGGCATCTGCTCAGCTTCTGGGGAGGACTCAGGGTGCTTTTCCTCATGGAGGAAGGTGAAATGGAAGGTGACTGGATCATGGGAGCAGATTTCTCATGAATGGTTTAGCACCATCCCCTTGGTGCTGTCTTTGCAGTAGTGAGTTCTCATGAGATCTGGCTATTTAAAAGTGTGTGGCACCTCCCCCTTCTCTTTCTCCTTCTCAAGCCTTCCCTTGCTCTTCCCATTTCACCTTCTGCCATGAGGAAAAGCTCCCTGAGGCCTCCTCAGAAGCTGAGTAGATGCCAGCACTGTGCTTGTAGAGCCTGCAGAACTGTCAATAAAACTTCTTTTCTTTAAAAATTACCCAGTCTTGAGTATTCCTTTATAGCGATCCAAGAATGGCCTAACACAGGAACACTGTGTTTTCATTTTCATTTGTCTCAAGAGGTTTTCTAATTTCCCTTGTGATTTCTTCTTTGACCTGTTGTTTAAGAGTGCATTGCTTAATTTTCATGTATTTGTGGATTTTCCAGTTTTCCTTCTGTTGCTGATGTCTAGTGTCATTTCACTGTAATCAGAGAATATATTTTCTGTGATTGCTGTCTTTTAAAATTTGTTAAGATTTGTTTTGTGGCCTTCATGTGGTCTATTTTGGAGAATGTTCCATGTGCACTTGAAAAGAATGTTTTTTTTTTGCAGTTGATGGGTGAGTGTTCTGTATATGTTCTGTTCATTATATAGACCTGGAGGTCATTATCTTAAGTGAAATAACTCAGAAAACAGAAAGTCAAATACCATATGTTCTCATTTATAAATAGGAGCTAAATACTGTGAACACATGGAAATAGAGTGTAGAATAATAGACACTGGAGCCTCAGAACAGTGGGAGGGTGGTAACTGTTAGTGAAGACCTCTATTACTTTTTTTTGGTATGCATTGAAGGGGTGCAAGTGCAGTTTTGTTACATGGCTGTACCGTGTAGTGGTAAAGTCTGGCTATTTAGTGTAGCTACCACCTGAATAATGTACATAGTACCCATTTATTTATTTCTCATCCTTTACCCACCTCCTATAGTACTGAATCTCCAGTGTCTATGATTTCATACTTTATGTGCATGTATACACAATATTTAGCTCTCACTCGTAAGTGAGAACATGTGGTGTTCGACTTTCTGTTTCTGAGTTATTTAACTTAAGACTATAGCCTCCAGTTCCATCAATGTTGCTGCAAAAGATAATTCTGGCTGAGTGGTATTCCATTGCACATATACACTACATTTTCTGTATCCAGTCGTTCACTGATGTAAACATAGGTGATCCCATCTCTTTGCTGTTGTGAATAGTGCAGTGATAAACACATGAGTGTGGGTATCTTTTAGATCTAATTATTTATTTTCCTTTGGGTAGATAGCCAGTAGCGGGATTGCTACCTCAAATGGCAGTTCTATTTTCAGTTCTATGAGAAATCTCCATATGATTTTTCATACAGGTTATACTAATTTACATTCCCGCTAACAGTGTGTAAATGTTCCATTTTCTCTGCATCCTTACCAACATCTGTTATTTTTTGAATTTTTAGTAATAGTTATTATGACTTCTGTGAAATATGTCATTGTGGTTTTAATTTGCATTTCTCTGATGGTTAGTGATGTTAAGCGTTTTTTCATATGCAGGTTAGACATTTGTATGTTTTCTTTTGAAAAAATGTTCATGTTCTTTGCCCATTCGGTAGTGTAGGAGGTGGGTAAAGGATGAGGAGATATTTATGTTCTTTGATTGTTTATGTCGTTGTTGAGTTGTTTGAGTTCGTTGTATATTAGTCCCTTGTTGTATCCATAGTTTGTAAATGTTTTCTCCCATTCTGCATGTTGTCTGTTGTCTTATTTCTTTTGCTTTGCAGAAGCTCTTTGGTTTAATTAAGTCCCATTTGTCTATTTGTGTTTTTGTTGCATTTGCTTTTGAGGCCTTAGTCATAAATTGTTCATCTAGGCCAATGTCCAGAGGAGTTTTCCCTAGGTTTTCTTCTAATATTTTTATAGTTTCAAGTCTTACATTTAAGCCTTTAATTGATCTTGAGTTGGCTTATAGATGGTAAGAGACAGAAGTCCAGTTTCATTCTTCTGCACAGGTAATCCAGTTTCCCCGGCACCACTTATTGTAAAGGATGTCCTTCCTTCAGGTATGTTTGTGTTGATATTGTCAAAGATCAGTTGTCTATAGGTATGTGGCTTTATTTCTGAGTTCTCTATTGTGTTACATTGATCTATGTGTCTGTTTTTATACAAGTACCATGCTGTTTTGGTTACTATAGCCTCGTAGTATAATTTGAAGTCAGGTAATGTGATGCCTCCAGCTTTGTTCTTTCTGCTTACAATTGCTTTGGATATTCAGGCTCTTTTTTCATTCCATATGAATTTTAGGATTATTTTTTCTAATTCTGTGAAAAATTACATTTTAAAAATAGGAATTATATTCAATCTGTACATCTGTATGGTTGTTTTAATGATATTGATTTTTCTGATCCATGAACATGAGAAGTTTTTCCATTTGTGTCATGTATGATTTCTATCATCAGTGTTTTGGAGTTTTCCTTGTAAAGATCTTTTACCCCCTTGTTTAAAATATATTCCTAAATATTTTACTTTTTTTGTAGCTATTGTACTTCTTGATTTGGTTCTCAGTTTGTTGTTCATGTATAGAAATGACAGATTTTTGTACACTGATTTCATTCTGAAACTTTACAGAATATATGAAATCTAGGAGTCTTTGGGATTTTCTAGGTATAAGATCATATCATGAGCAAACAGAGATAAGCTGACTTCATCTTTTCCAAATTGGGATGCCTTTTATTTCTTCTCTTGCCTGATTGCTCTGGCTTGGGCTTCTAGTATGTTGAACAGGAGTGGTGAAAGTGGTCATCAATGTCTTGTTCCAGTTCTTCGGGAGACTGCTTTCAAATTTTCCCTGTTTAGTATAATGTTTTCTGTGGTCTTATCATATATTGCTTTTATTACTTTGCAGTATGTTCCTTTTATGCCTAGTTTGTTGAGGATTTTATCACCAAAGGATCCTTAATTTTATCAAATGCTTTTTCTGTATCTATTGAGATATTTATATAGTTTGTTTTTAATTCTCCTCATATAATGAATCAAATTTATTTACTTGAGTATGTTGAACTACACTTGGCATCTTTGGAATAAAACCATTTGATTGTGGTGTATTATATTTTTGATGTGCTGTTGTATTGGGTTTGCTAGTAGTTTGTTGCAAATTTTTGCATCTGTGTTCATCAGAGATTTTGGTCTATAGTTTTCATTTTTTGTTGTGTGCTAGTCTGGCTTTAGTATCAGAATAATACTGGTTCTGTACAATGAGTCAGGGAGGCTTCCCTCATTGAAGTTTTGGAAGCGTTTTCAGGGGGCATTGGCACCAGTTCTTTGTAGATTTGGTAGAATTTGGCTGTGAATCCATTTGCCCCTGGACTTTTTTTTTCCCCCCTTAGGAGACTTTTTTTTATTACTGATTAAGTGTCACTACTTGCTACTGGTTTGCTTAGGATTTCTATGTGTTCAATCTCAGGTGGTTTTATGTTTCCAGGAATTTATATGTCTTCTAGGTTTTCTAGTTTGTGAATGCAGAGATGTTCATTGTAGTCTTTGATGATCACTTGTATTTCTGTGGTATCAGTTCTAATGTCTCCTTTTAAATTTCTGATTGTTTATTGGATCTTCTGTCTTCTTTTCTTGATTAGTCTAGCTAGCAGTTTGTCAACTTCATTTTATCAAAGAACAAACTTTCTGTTTCTTTGATCCTTTATAATGTTCTTTTGTTCACAATTTCATTTAGTTCTTCCCTGATTTGTTTTCTGTTAGCTTTGGGTTTTCTTTGTTCTTTTTTTTTCTACTTTCTTGAGGTGTGATGTTAGGTTGTTAATTTGATTTTTCTATTCTTTGGATGTAAGCGTTTAATGTTATAAACTTCCCTCTTAGCACTGCTTTTGCTGTATCCCAGAGGTTTTGGTATGTTGTTTCCATTTTCATTCATTTCTAAAAATTTTTAAATTTCCATCTTAATTTTGTCATTTACCCAAAGACTGTTCAGGAATATGTTGTCCAATTTCCATGTGTTGTATAGTTTCAGCAGTTCCTCCTGGTATTGATTTATAGTTTTACTTTTCTGTGGTCTGAGAAAATACTTGGTATGATTTCAATTTTTAAAAATTTATTGAGATTTGTGACCTAATGTATGGTCTATGTTTGAGAATGCTGCATGCACTAATGAGAAGAATCTATATTCTGCTGTTGTTCGGTAGAATGTTCTGTAAATGTCTGTTAGGTATATTTGGTCTCAAGATCAATTTAAGCCCAGTGTTTCCTTGTTGTTTTTCTGTCTCAATGATTTGTGAACTGCTGTGAGTGCAGTGTTGAAGTCTCCCACCATTATTATATTGCTATCTCTTTATGTCCAGTAATATTTGTTTTGTGACTCTGACTGTTCCAGTGTTTTGTGTGTATATATTCAGGATTTTTATATCCTCTCGTTGAATTGATTCCTTTATCATTATATAATGACTGACTTTGTCTTTTTTTTACTTTTGTTGATTCAAAGTCTGTTTTATCTGATACAAGCATAGATACTCCTGCTCACTTTTAGTTTCTGTTTGTGTGGGAGATCTGTTTCTAGCCCTTTACCTTCAGGCTATAAGAATCTTTACCAATATGGGGGGTTTCTTATAGTTCTTATGAAAATATGGTTCATATTTTAAAAACCTATCTGCCAATCTATACCTTTAAATGAAGCATTTTATCTATTTATGTACAGTGTTCATAGTTATATGTGAGGTTTGTTTCTGTCATAATGTTATCAAATTGCTTTGTATGTTATATGCATCTTTTTCCCCCCCTTTGTTTGTCTTTGTGGTTTGGTGGAGTTCTGTCCTGTTGTAATTTGATTTCTTTCTCTTCCTCCTTTGTGTAACTGTTTTCATAAGACCTGTGAGTTTTATACTTTTGTGTATTTTTATGATGGCAAACATTGACCATTTTGTTCCATGTTTAGAACTCCTTTGAATATTTTTGTAGGGTTCGTCTAGTGGTGATACATTCCCTCAGTGTTTGGAAAATACCTTATTTCTCCTTTAGTTATGAAACTTATTTTAGCAGAATACAAAATTTGTGGTTGATAATTTTTTTTTTCATTTAAGCACGTTGAAAATAGAATCCCAATCTCTTACTGACTTATAAAGTTTCCACTGAGAAGTCCACTGTTAGTCTGATGGAGTTTCCTTTACAGGTGACTAGATTATTTTCTCTTGCTGATTTTAGGATTTCTTCCTTTATATTGATTTTAGACAATTTAATGACTATATGTTGCGGTGAAATCCATCTGGCAGTGTGTTCTCTTAGTATTCATTTGGCCCCTAGTATTTGCATGTCCAAATCTCTTATAAAACTAGGGAAATTTTCATCCATTATTTCCTTAAATGATTTTCAAAACTATGTTTTTCCTTCTCCCTCAGGAACACCAATGATTCATAAGTTTAGATTCTTTATATAATTCCATGCTTCTCAAAATGTTCATTCTAATTTATTCTTTTTTCTTTATCTTTGTCTAACTAGATAATTCAAAGCACTTGTCTTCAAATTTTGAGATTCTGTCTTCTGCTTTATCTAGTCAGTTATTGACCCTTTCAGCTGTATTTTGTTATTCCTTCAGTGAATTTTTCATTTCCAAAAGTTATGTTTGTTCATTTTTAGATAAGAAAAAATTGGTAAAGTTCTCTGTGATAAATTTCTCATTTATATCCAGAATTAATTTTCTGATTTCTTTCTATTGGTGTTCAGATTTCTTTTGGATCTCATTGAGCTTCTATAAAATCAATATTTTGAATTCTTTATCTGGCATTTCAGAAATTTCCTTTTGCTCGCATCCATTGCTAGAGAGTTAGTGTAATCCTTTGAGGGGTGTCATAACCCCCTGACTTTTCATGCTTCCAGTATTATGCAGATTTTTTTCTCATTTGGAGAAATAGTCACTTCTTATTATTGAATTACCTGGATTTGGACAGGACGTCCCCCCCCACCACCAAGTCCTTGAGGATGTGACTGCAATATATGTTGTGCAGGGCTGTTTGGCTTTGCTACCAGGTGCATTCAGTGGCAAAGACTATGTATGAATTCCTTGGTTGTAAATTACCATCATGTGGTGGCTTTTTCAAATGCTGGTTGTAGTAGTGGTATACCAGGCAGGTGAGTAGCCTCATGACCTCCTGTGAAGCAAGGGTTATAGGTCACAAGGAGCTTATCTCATTCCTAAGTGCTGTGGGCTTGTGTTACCAGATTTTGTCCTGTGTTGTGCAGGTTGACCTCCAGGCCAGTCAGTGGCACTTGTAGGTAAGAGCTGGCTGTGGTGGTAGTAGTAAAGTTCATGCTTGATCTTTGTTTACCAAGAGAAACTCTCCAATGTCCCAGGCAATGGGCTGGATTGTGGAATGCTCAGTGGTTTGGGTTTTATCCTCAGCCTCAGAGAGCATGTGAAGCTGAGCAGAGCTGGACCAGGCACCCTGCACTTGCACTGGTCCCCCCCCCCCCCCCCCCCCCCCGCCCGAATAGTGAATGCAAGCACTATCTCTGAGGAGAATGTAGGGAGCAGTCACCAAATGCCTGGATATACGCCTAATAAAGGGTAGAAACAGTGCTGCTGCACCAAGTTCCTCACATGTGAAGAGCAGGGCAGCCAAAGCTCCTAGACCAGGTGAGCTGGTGTGGGAATCTGCTTCCC
This sequence comes from Theropithecus gelada, assembly GCF_003255815.1. Classification (NCBI taxonomy): domain Eukaryota; kingdom Metazoa; phylum Chordata; class Mammalia; order Primates; family Cercopithecidae; genus Theropithecus; species Theropithecus gelada. Next base: position 83,799,646 of record NC_037681.1, read on the forward strand.
TCTCACTCCTCAGAACCAATGGAGTTGAATCCCACCCTGGCATGAGCTAGGGCACTTAGGAAAGTCAATGCAGATTGGCTTTAGATCGCAGTGCCATCCCTGTCCACAAATCTTGCCACTTGGGGAAAACCATGGCTGTCTAACAAATCTCCTCCCTCTCTGGTTCCACAAAGGGGGAAAGCCCAATTTCAGAACCCATGGCTTGAATGCACTCCACAATCACCACTCAGTTCTGGATGTGGGGGTCCTTCCCCAACTCCAGTCCCAGCACTCCATTCTCCAGCCCAAGAATCTCTAATACCCATGGGTACTGCTGCTAAGTTACTGAATCCTGCCCAGTGAGCCAGGATTGAAAAGGGCATCCTCCTGTTAGATCCCAGGTCTGGGAAAATGTCTGGAGCATTTCCCAGTATTTTTCTTTCTCGCTCTCCTGGCCGCTCGCCATGTTAGCCCCAGGGCTTAGAAGGGCCGAGGTAGTTTCCCATGGCGTGGGTGGCATGGTTTCTCAGAGGAAAGGTAGATCACAGAGGTACACTCTTGGCTCCTCTACCATATCGGGGGCTTCACTCACAGTTCTCAGTCAGATGCTGCTACTCAGGGTGCCTTCTCACCTTTTCTTTTCTGGGATTTGAATTTCTGTGCTGCTTCTTGAATAAAAGAGCACTATGTGACTATACACTATTTTTTTTTTTGCTTCCAAATAGGTGAAGCATGCTAGAAAAGTCTCTGATCTGCCACCTTGGGGAAAAAAAAGAGAAGTCCTTTATTTCTTTATTGATCTTATCTTATATCTGGTGGTCCTATCCATTACTAAAATCTCCTACTATTACTGTGTTGATATGTATTTATCCCTTCAATTCTGTCAATGTTTGCTTCACATATTTAAGAGCTCTGATATTTAGTGCATAAATATTTATAATTACTATATCATCCTGGTGAATTGACCCTTTAATCATTATATAGTATCCTTCTTAGTCTCTTGTGACAGTTTTTCACTTGAAGTCTATTTTGCCTCATATTAGTATAGATATCCCTGCTCTCTTTTGGTTACTGTCTGCATTGAATATCTTTTTTCATCCTTCACGTTTAGCCTTTATGTGTTATTAGATCTAAACGGCTTCTATGCAGCATACCACTGGATCCTATTTTTATTTTTTTTATCCACTTAGCCAATATGTCTTTGGCAGAGGAGTTTAATTTCCTCACTTTAAAGTAATTACTGATATGGAAAGATTTTCTATTGCCATTTTGTTACCTGTTTCCTGTATATCTTGTGGCTTTTTGGACCCTCATTCTTCCCTTACTGTCTGTCTTTGACTCCCTTCTCATTTCCTTTTGTGGGCATTGTATGGATATTTTCTTGTGGTTACCACTGCAATTGCAGAAAGTATCTTAAAGTTATAACAAATCTATTTTAGGCTAATAATAACTTAATTTCAATTGCATACACAAATTCTCCTTTACAGCCACCATTTCGCCCCTTATGTTATTGTCATAAATTACCTATTGTATCTATTGTATATCAATTAACGTAGATTTATAATTTTATGTGTCTGTGATTTACTTGGTTAGACTTGTATATACAAGAATTAAAAGTGGATTTATGCACCAGAATTACAATATAGGATTCCATATTTATTTAAATGTTTATCATTAGTGGAGAACTTTATAATTTCATATTACTATGTTGGTGCCTACCATCCTTTGTTTAATTTGAAGGACTCTCTTTAGTATTTATTGTCTAGTAATATTGACTAAACAGCTTTTGTTTATCTGGAAAGGTCTTAATTTCTTCTTCATTTCTGAAGGACAGTTTTGCTGGATACAGTATTCTTGATTTTTTTTTTCTTTTAGCACCTTAATCATTCCATTTCTTTTTAGCTTCAAGGTTTCTATTGAGAAATCTGCTGATAATCTTGGTTGGCTCACTTATATGTGATGAGTTGTTTTTCTCTGGCTGCTTTCAAGATTCTTTGACTCATAACAATTTGATTATAACATGTCTTGGTATGGGTCTCTTCAGGTTTATCACAGTTGGAGTTCATTGAGTTCTTGAGTTTGTAGGTCCATTTCTTTTATCAGCCTTGGGAAGTTTGTTGCCACTTTTTGTTCATATAAGCTCTTTGTCCCTTTCTCTTTCTCTCCTCCTTTTGAGACTCCCATATGACATATATTATTCTGCTCAGGTTCTGTTAATTTATCTTCATTTTTTTTCTTTTTTCTCCTCAGTCTCAATAATTTCAAATGTGTTAACTTCAAGAACACTGATTCTTCTGCTTGCTTAAGTCCACTGATTCTTCTGCTTGCTTAAGTCTACTGTTGAACCCCTCTAGTGAATTATTTAGTTCACTTGTATTTTTCAGGTCCATAGTTTGTTTTTGTTTTTTCAAGCAACAGGGTCTTGCTATGTTGCCCAGGCTAGTCTTGAACTCCTGGACTCAAGCAATCCTCCCTCCTCAGCCTCCCAAAGTGTTAGGATTAGAGGCTTGAGGCATCATGCCTGGCTTTATAGAAAATAGTTTCTCTTTGTTGATATTCTTATTTTGTTCATGCATTGTTTTCCTGATTTCTGTGTAGTTCTGTGTTCTCTTGAAGGTCTTGATCATCTTTATGACAGTTATTATACTTTTTTTTTTAGGAAGCTTATAGATCTGCATTTCTTTAAGGCAAATTTCTGGAGCTTAATTTTGTTCCTTTGTTCCGGCCATGGTCCCATTTCTTTGTATGCCTTGTGGTCTTTTGTTGGGATTTGAGCATTTGAAGAAACAGCCAACTTTCTCAATCTTTATGATGAACTACTTTTATTTGGGGGAAAACTGTGACCAGTCAGTCTGGCTAGAGGTTCTGAGACCTCTCAGATTTTTCCTGGGGATGCATTTTCTTTGGGGTTGTATGTTTACGTTTAGTTTATCTGGGTGCTTCTGTCTTCCTTTCTTGTATCTTCGCGGGAGCTGTTTCTGTTTTAGTCCTCTGCCCTTAATCTCCTGCTCCCCCTAGAGCCTGACTGCAGAACTGCAGAGTCTCTGCTGTCTAACATGCTAAGGCATTAACCTCTGTTTTCAGTGGCCTCTCATCTTGTATCCACACTATGCAACTGCCATTCTCATCAGTTCCCTGAGCAAAGTAATGCAGCCTGCAAGGGAGTTAGCATGCTGGACTTAAGTTTCACTCTATTTCTTCTGTTCCAAGGGAGGGGTCAGGCAAGCAAAATACAATGAACTCTCTTACCCTCTCAGGCACCATCCATTCTCTTGTTTTTGCACTTGCATGAGTCCTGTAGTCCATTAACTAATTTCTAGGTTTATCACAAAGCTATTTTTATGTATATGTTGCAGATAATTTGTCTCCATAGAAAAACGGGGGTCTGGAGCTTCCTAGTCTGCCATCTTGCTAATGTCATTTCTGTATATTATTTCCACAGTGTGTATATAGATCTACATAGATATATATATTTGAAAACTGTAGCAGATAAGGACTAAATGCTTTTTCCTTGACAGACAAAACATTATATTTATCCTCACCTTGAGTCCTTTTCCCAATCCTTACTGTTACTGAATTTCTTTTTATATTCCATTAGAAAATACATATAGCATATGGACTCTCTCCTCCCAAAACTTTCTGTAATACATTCTGCTTGGATATGCTAGTACTATTTTAAGGATGAAAAGTGTAGTATGTCCTTCTATTAACATACTTATTTTCCAGAATATCATTACATGGACCAATTGTACTCCTTGCTATTCATTAAGATAAAATGAAAATGTATCTCTACCAGTGAATGGAGTTCTTAGATGGTTTCATTTTCAAATGTGAAAATTAGGTTTGATTGTTCATTCTTAAAAGCAAACATTTATTGAAGGTCTATTCTGTGCAGATATCTTTACTGATTAGGGGATATAAAGACGAAGCGGACATAATTCCATCCTTAATGAGCTTACAGTGTGATAGCAGGGTGGGGAGAGGGGGCAGAAAAAAATAAACAAATAGTGACAACATAGAAGTAGAGAAGAGTCCAGGTGCTGTGACTCATGCCCGTAATCCCAGAAATTTGGGAGGCTGAGGCGGGCAGATTGCTTGAGCCAAGCAGTTCAAGACCAGCCTGGGCAACATGGCAAAACTCCATCTCTTAAAAAAAAAAAAGAAATACAAAAATTAACTAGGCATGGTGGCACACACATGTACTCCCAGGTACGTGGGAGGCTGAGTGGGAGAAGCACCTGATCTGGGGAGGTTGAGGCTGTTTAGGCTGCAATGAGCCGTGATCATGCCACTGCACTCCAGCCTGGGTGACAGAGTGAGACCTTATCTCAAAAAAAAAAAAAAAAAAAAAAAAGTAGAGGAGAAAAGTTTTTGGAAGATGCTAAAGGACATATTTTGGGTCCTTTATATTTGTAAACATGTTTAAATTGCGTTTTCCTGAATATAAAATGAAAGTAAGATCCATAGTGGCAGCAATTTAATATGGTTATAACTTTGAGAAAGGACAAGAAGAGTTAGAAAAAAAATTTATATTAACTATTTTAAATCTGATAGGCTTAGATTATAGTTATAATATGTGATTATATTTTTGAAATATAATATTGAGTGTACTCAATTCCAGGAAAGGTTCTAGATGTGATTAGTACTTTGGCACCACCTACTAAACAAAGCTTAATATCTTAAAGTAATAAACTACAAAGAGACAGAATTTTGGTGGGGGTGGGATACAGGATGGTATAGGGAGTGGTTATAGCCTGAGTGACCTATTACTTTATAATCACTGTGTTCAGTTTGTGGAAAGGTTAAGGGTTTGGTCTGAAAGACTCTGAATTGGGTAAATTTGAATTATTGCTAGGAAGCATGAATTACCTAGAATTTTGCTTTGACTTTCTAGAACGCAGATTTTTAAACTGGGAGTCCATGTGCCAAATTCAGTTTACAGATGTTTGATCTACAATATTTAACAACTATTTTGAATTATTTACCAACACTTAAAAGTTGGCACATTTAGGTGAGCTTTCATTCTGTTTTGTGCAATGGAAGCTACCCTAATTCATTAAAAAATGGAGAGATTTAGCATAAAAATCCAGCGTTCCGGCTTTTTGAAAAGTCAGAAGATTTTGCAGTGTTTGGCCTCCATTTCCTAAGAGCCACAGTCTCCTTAATCAGAATGGCTACTGCCCACTTTAGTGGGGGCAGGCACACTCCACTTCATCCCAGTCCCCATTAAACTCTATTATTTCTGTGACATTAAGGCTGAATATCTGTTCTACTTATCAGGCTTATACTTCTAAAGGCATCAAACTACAGATCACATGGGCCAAATGCAGCCCTACATCTATTTTTTTATGGTCCACAATCTAAGAATGGTTTTTATATTTTCAAATGGTTGAAAAAAGACAAGAAAGATATATTTTTAGATGTGAAAATTATATGAAATTAAAATTTCAGTGTCCAAATAAAGTTTTATTGGAGCATAGCCACACTTGTTTGTTTACATATTGTCTAAGGCCGCTTTTGTGCTATAGTGTTGGAATTGAATAGTTGAGATAGAGGCCATATGACTTGAGAAGCCTAAACTATTTACTATCTGGCCCTTTAAAAAATTTGCTGAGCCTTGATGCAGAACAAAAGGAAAAGCTCTCCTTACCCCCCTTTTAATTTTTTCCTTTTCTTGTCTCTCTCACTGTTTTTTTGCTATCCTATCTTAACATGTTCCTTTAGATCCAGGCTAGAATTACGTTATCAAATTCCATTTCACAGCAAGAATGAAAACAGTGAAAAACTCAGGAGACCAGGGTTCTGATCTCTGTGTTTAACTATCTGTGATCTTAGACAAGTCATTTAATCTCTCAGAGCTTCTATTTCCTCATTTGTTCAACAAAAGTGCTAAATTAGATCATCTCTAAAATATTTCTTATTTTCAATTCCATGAAGTAGACAAAAAAGAAAGAAGAGATAAGCTGGGTGAATAAAAATGTGAAGGACAAAGACTAAAGAAGGATTGGGAGACTCCTGGTTGCTAGGTAGGTAGGATAGAATAATAATTGCCACCTTTATTCAGTTAGCCCATTTACATATATTATCTCTAATTCTCATAATGACCCTTTAAGGTAGGTATCATTACCCCATTTGCAGATGCAGAAACTGAGGGTCAAAGAGGTTAATTGGCTTGCTCTAAACCAATATCTATTAAGTGGCAAAAGAATCAAGGTTCATACCTGAAATGTCTGGCACAAAGCCAGTGCTCTTCCATTTCAACAAACTGCTAAAGTCAAAAGAAGAGAAGTGAGCTAAGAGAACTTATTGCTGTTATACATTTGTCTTCTGAAATAAATGGCACTGTTTCTCTGGTGATCTCATACATTATTCTTTAAACCTATCTATTCTTTTGTTGGCTTTGTGCCTTCAAAGGAGATACCCTTTCCAGTCTAAAATCTCCAAAGGATTTTCAAGGTAAAACACTTTTCAAGATGTTCAATCACATGGAAGAATGAAAATCTTTTATAATATTGTTTGTTAAACTGACAGCTCTACTTAACAGAAACCATTAAAATATTTACAAAGTAGCAGCTGCTCTTGTAAAAAAGTACAGCTTTTTGGAGGCATAAAAATGAACAAGTTGATAAGTATAAGATAAGCCATTTGGTGACTTCTTTATGTACATTGCACAATATATGGAAAATTCTGATATTTACACAGCAATTATACTGCAAAGCCTTTTAAGTTAAAAGGACACAGACTAAGAACTGAACTGTTTACAAGAATTTTCCATACTGATCTTGGAAACAATTTAGGGAACCCCCAAACATAATCCTTTAATAAGCTTTAGGTTTTAGGTGTTTTTTTTTTTTTTTTTTCCCCAAAAAAGCTTTTTTCTTAGAAGATAATTATATATGAATGAATCTCTATTGAACTCACTTGCGTTTTATATTCTACTACAATTACAGCCAAGTTTCTTATATAAATAATTAGAAGTTGTGGGACATAGATCAAGAGAGCAAACCAATATATGTTAGCAAAAATGTTTAAAATTAACTGAACGTTTGCATTTTATGCCTTTATCTGTTGATATGACATTATTTATTTATTTAGAAACAAGGCCTTGCTCTGTTGTCCAGGCTGGAGTGCAGTGGCATGATCATAGCTCACTGCAACCTCTAACTGCTAGGCTTAAGCAATCCTCCCTAGCTCAGCCTCCTAGGTACAAGCATGAACCACCATGCCTGGCTAATTTTTAAATTACTTTTGTAGAGATGGGGTCTAACTATGTTGCCTAGGCTAGTAATTTGACATTTTATATATAAGCTAAGTGATTTTTTTTAAAGTAAACAATCATTAAAAATTTGCATTGTTGGGTAAAAATTAATTTTATCAAAATACAGCAGTCATATGTAACTTTTACAACCCAAGGTTATTTATAAGGAAAAAAATGTATATGTATGTGAAGATGGCTTTTTGCAAAATTTGAGTTAATGGAAGAATGATACTGGTCATGATCCTGTGATAACATGAGCTTGCTGATTTATTTAATGACTTCTACTTACTGGTAAGAACATTAGATTGAAAAGAAAGAAAACCTTCTGGTAGTGATTTATAAATCTGTGATACACTAATAGCTTGAGAAAACCACATACTTTCATTTTTAAATATCCCTATAAATTATGGAATTATTACAAACCTTTAAAAATGTTTTGATATTATTCTTTTTCTACCTTCAAGTTCACTTAGTTCACACTTTGTTGTCCTTCCAAATACAATATTTTCCATGCTGTTCTTAAGGAAAATAATATTTTTCCATTTTTTAAAACTAGAAAAAGGCAGGAGACTAAGATGATGATGGAGGAAGTGTTAGGATGTTCAATAAGTGTCAGCAGCTTATCAAAAGAAAGAAAAAAAATAGTGTTACCTTGACCCAAAAGGGTGATAACAGGCAACTTATCTTTTAGGGTAAATGTTATGAAGTCCCACACTGTTCGTCTTAGTTACTTCAAAGTGTTGATGTGATCTCTATGGAAGTTATGCCTTCCTGTGTAAGAAATATCCGCATATATATTGTTGACAATTCTTTTCATTAGAAAAATAAGCAAAACAGGAAAAATATGCAATTAATGATAATGTGTTATATTTATGTATAAAAGTTTGTTTTTAACACTGAGTTTTCCCTTCTCATCTTAGAAATCTTTGATATGAGTTGATGTGCCTATATGGAAATAAGCAGTCATTCTTTGGGGAGATGTAAATATATTGAGACCAAAGTATTTTCTAAAAATTTCATTTTCAATTATCATTACTATGTGTTGATCAATACATTGAGTTTCAGTGTCTATATATTATCAAAGCATATCACAGGAAAAAGCAGATATTTGAACCAGTTTATTCTAGCATAACTTGGTAGGGAAAGAAATTTTATTAAACAAGATCAGATTTCAGTTTTCATTGCTTGTTCAGGTAGAAAATATAATAAATATCAGGAATCACAAAATCTGTTTATTGTATTTCAATAGTAATCAGTTGGTTTTCTATGACTAAAATGTACTGGTAGGATACTAGTTATTGCTGTTTTATTTTTACACATTTTCTCAAAAATGTATGGTAATTTTATCGTTAAATATAGGGCTAGGAAATATATAAACGACTGACTAGTCTTGATTAAATGACTTAATAGTCTTTACATTTCAAAAATCTTTTAGAGTTAGTATTTAATTTATTTTGCATTCATTCTTTACATTTTTATTGACTCAAAACTAAGATGACATTTTTATAATTGGTAGAGGAGTCAAAGGCCAATGAGCCTTTTTATTCAGTGTTTCATAGACGCAAATTTACAGACTGTCCAACTAAACTGTACTGAGTCAGGCAACAATAATTACTGATAATTATGAGATTTATTCTAGACTCTGCCATGTGATCTTAAGCAGGTCATGTAATCTCTCAGATTGTTGGAAGTGGCATTTAGAAGTGGGCATCTTACATATTATTGGTAAATCAATACAGTTTACCCTTGACAACATGGGTTTGAACTGCGTGGGTCCACTTACACATGGATTTTTTTTCTTTTTACTTTTTTTTTGATTTGATTTTTTTGAGACAGGACCTCATTCTGGCATCCAGGCTGGATCACAGATCACTGCAGCCTCGAACTCCTGGGCTTAAGTGATCCTCCTGCCTCAGCCTCCCAAAGGGTTACAGGCGTGAGCCACCATGCCAGGACAGACATAGATTTTTTTTTCAACAAATATATCAAAAATAGTTTTTGGAGGTTTGTGACAATTTGAAAAACTCACAAGATGAACCACATAGGCTAAAAATATCCAAAAAAATTAAGAAAAAGGTATTTAATGAATTAAAAAAAATGTAGATACTAGTCTAAGATAAATACAAATCTATTATAAAAAGTTAAAATTTATCAAAATGTATACACACACTTATAGACCATACATGGAACCATTCAATCAAAAGAAATGTTAACAAACATAAAGATTGAATATTAAATCATAATCACATAAAATTAATTGTAGTACACATGCTATACTACTGTAATAATTATATAGCCACCTCCTCTTGCTATTGTGGTGGATTTGAGGTTTTTGAGTCTCTGCTTAAAATGCTGCATGATGCTAATCATCTATCCACGAGCAGTCTGTCTCTTAAGTAAATTGTGTATCATAGTAAAAAGTGATCTTTTGTGGTTCTTGTGTATTTTTCATTATTTTTAGTGCAATACCAGAAACCTTGAGTAACACTATCAATCCCCTATGAAGTACCACTAGTGATGCTGGAAGTTCTGCCAAGAAGTAGAGAAAAGTCCTGACATTACAAGAAAATGGTGAATTGCTTGATATGTACGATAGACTGGGGACCTGCAGCTGTGGTTGCTCACCATTTCAAGATAAATGAATCCAGCATAAGGACCATTCTAAAAAAGGAAAAAGAAATTCATGAAGCTGTCACTGAAGCTATGCCAGCAGGTGCTAAAATCTTGCACTTTTTGCAAAATATCCTTTTATCTTGTTTTGAAAATACAGGTTTCATGTGGGTACAGGATTCCTATGACAAAGACATATCTATAGACTATAATGATTTGAGAAAAAGTGAAGTCATTATATGACAACTTAAAGCAAAAGGAAGGTGAAGGATCTAAAGCTGGAGAATTTAATGCCAGCAAAGGATGGTCTGATAATTTTAGAAAGGTGTTTGGCTTGAAAAATATCAAGATAACAGGAGAAGCAGCTTCTGCTGACCAAGAAGCAGCAGACAAGTTGTCAGGCACCATTAAGAAAATCATTGAGGAGAAAGGATATCAACCTGAGGTGTTTAATGCAGATAAAAGTGCTTGCTTCTTGGGGAAAAAAATGCCACAAAGGACATTTATTAGTAAGGAAGACATGAGTGCCTCTGCATATGAGTAGTCAGACCATGAGGAAGAAGACATAGAAGAACCAGTGCCAGAAAACAAATTGACAGACAATCTGGCAGAAGGGTTCTGACTGTTCAAGACTGCTTTTGACTACTTCTGACACAGACTCTTCTGAAACAGGCACTGAAACTAAAGCAAACAATGGAAGAAGGATTGGTACAATATAGAAACATCTTTAGAGAAATGAAAAACAGAAATTATGGTGTATTTCCATAAAGTTACACCAAGTATGCCTACCTCTCTTGCCTCTCCTTCAACCTCCTTCATGTATTCTGCCTCTGCCACCCCAAGATAACAATACCCATCCCTCTTCTTCCTCCTTCTCAGCCTACTCAACACAAAGACAACACAGATGAAGACCTTTACAATTCACTTCCATTTAATGGTAAATATATTTTCCCTTCCTTACGATTTTTGTAATAAAATTTTCTTTCTTCTAGCTTACTTTATTGTAAGAAGATAGTATATAACATATAAAACATATGTTAATTGATTGTTTATGCTATTGATAAGGCTTCCAATCAACAGTTGGCTACTAGTAGTTAAGTTCTGGGAAAGTCAAAATTTATACATGGATTTTCTACTTCATGGGGGTGCCCCTAAACCCCCACCTTGTTCAAGGGTTAGTTGTACTTTTAAAAGGGCAATTTGGCAGTATTAATAAAAATAAAAATATTCATATTCTTTGGCCTAGAAAGCCTACCTATTGCAATATATCCTGTAAAAAATATCAATAGAGGCCGGGCGCGGTGGCTCAAGCCTGTAATCCCAGCACTTTGGGAGGCCGAGGCGGGTGGATCACGAGGTCAGGAGATCGAGACTATCCTGGCCAACATGGTGAAACCCCGTCTCTACTAAAAATACAAAAAACTAGCCGGGCGTGGTGGCGGGCGCCTGTAGTTTCAGCTACTTGGGAGGCTGAGGCGGGAGAATGGCGTGAACCCGGGAGGCAGAGCTTGCAGTGAGCCGAGATCACGCCACTGCACTCCAGCCTGGGAGACACAGCGAGACTCCGTCTCAAAAAAAAAAAAAAAAAAAAAAAATCAATAGAATGAGCCTGAAGATATGTATAAGGGTACTTATGCAAGCTTGTGATTAAACGTACATAATTTATTAAGGAAATTTCAACATGTCTGAAACCAGTCATTATTTAGCTCCCACTTATAAGTGAGAACATGCAATATTTGTCTTTCTGTATTTGACTTGTTTCACTTAATGGCTTCCAGTTCTATCCATGTTGCTGCAAGACCTCCTTTTCTAACTAGCCAAAGAAAGTTCTCTGGTTCTTTTCATTAGATTGGGCCCACCTGGATAATACAGAATAATTTCTCTGTAATCTTAGTTAAATCTGCAAAGTCCCTTTTGCCATGTAATGTAGCATATTCACAAGTTCTAGGGATTAGAATGTGAACATCTCTCGGGGGAGATATTTTGTCTACTATTCATTTTTAGGAAGGGTTCTCCCATTTACGGTTTATACCAGATTTCACCCATGTTTTCTTCTAGTACTTACATGGTTTCATTTGTTTACATTTAAATCCCTCATCCTTCTGGAATTTATCATGGTGTGAGGAGTGAATCCAATTTTATCATTAAAAAATCTAATACACTTACAGAAATTCCATTTATTAAAAAGCTAAAGTTCATCTTTTCTTCACTGATTTGAACTGCCTTTATCATACACTAAGTTTCCATATGGATTTTCTGCTCATTTCCATTGGGATACCAATATACTCGGTAATTTTAATTAAATAGTTTTTACAGTATGTTTAAATGTCCGTAGGGCTAGGTTCTTGTTACTATTCTTTTGTAGGATATTCCCAGATTTTTTTTTATTGGCTTTTCAAATAAATTTTACAATTAACTTGTGGACCCCAGGGAAAAATAGTCTGATGGTATTTTTATATGCATAATGTTAAATTTGTAAGTTAACTTAGGGAGGGGTGATCTGCTGTGTTGAAGGAAGAGCCTGGTGGGAGGTGATTGTATCATGGAGGCAGATTTCCCCCGCCTTGCTGTTCTACTAATAGTGAGTGAGTTCTCATGAGATCGGGTTGTTTAAAAGTGTGTGGCACCTTCACCTTTACTCTCTTCCTGCTCACTCTTCGCCTTCTGCCATGACTATAAGTTTCCTGAGGCCTCTTATCTTTGTAAATTACCCAGTCTCAGTTCTTTATAGAAGGGACTAATACAGAAAAGTGGTACTGGGAGAGGGGCATTGATATAAAGATACCTGAAAATGTGGAAGCAACTTTGGAACTGGGTAGTGAGCAGAAGTTGGAACAGTTTGGAGGGCTCAGAAAAGACAGGAAGATGAGGGAAAGTTTGTAGCTTCTTTTTTTTTTTTTTTTTTTTTGAGACGGAGTCTCGCTCTGTCGCCCAGGCTGGAGTGCAGTGGCCGGGTCTCAGCTCACTGCAAGCTCCGCCTCCCGGGTTCACGCCATTCTCCTGCCTCAGCCTCCTGAGTAGCTGGGACTACAGGCACCCGTCACCTCGCCCGGCTAGTTTTTTGTATTTTTTAGTAGAGACGGGGTTTCACCGTGTTAGCCAGGATGGTCTCGATCTCCTGACCTCGCGATCCGCCCGTCTCGGCCTCCCAAAGTGCTGGGATTACAGGCTTGAGCCACCGCGCCCGGCCTAAAGTTTGTAGCTTCTTAGAGACTGGTTAAATTACTGAAGTCCGGGCTAAGGTGGTCTCAGATGGAGATGAGAAACTTACTGGGAACTGGAGTAAAGTCACTCTTGCTATGCTTTAGCAGAGACTGACAGCATTGTACCCCTGCTCTGGGGATCTGTGGAACTTTCAACTTGAGAGTCATGATTTAGGGTATATGGTGGAAGAATTTCTGAGCAGCACACCATTCAAGGTTTGGCCCAGCTGCTTCTAACAACGTGTGGTCATATGAGTGAGTAGAGATGATATGAAACTGGAACTTATATTTAAAGGGGAAGCAAAGTGTAAAAGTTTGGAAAATTTGCAGCCTAACCATGTGGTAGAAAATAAAAATCCACTTTCTGGGGAGGAATTCAAGCTGGCTGCAGAAATTTGCATAAGAGGAGCTGAATGTTAGTAAAGACAATAAGGAAAATGCCTCCAAGGCATTTCAGAGACCTTTGCAGCAGCCCCTCCTATCACAAGCCTGGAGGCCTAGGAGGGAAGAATAGTTTTGTGGGCAAAGCTCGGAGCCCTACTGCTCTGTGCAGCCTCCAGACATGGCACCCTTCATCGGGGCTGCCGCAACTCCAGCCATGGCTAAAATGAGCCAAGGTATAGCTTGCGCCATTGCTTCAGAGGGTGCAAGCCCTAAGCCTTGGTGGCTTCCATGTGGTATTAAGCCTGCAGGTGCACAGTGTAAGAGTTGAGGCTTGGGAACTTCAGCCTAGATATCAGAGGATGTATGGACACACCTGGATGTCCAGGCAGAAGTCTGCTGCAGGGGCAGGACCCTCATTGAGAACTTCTGCTACAGCAGTGCAGACAGGAACTGTGGTGTTGGAGGCCCCCCATTTCCCCCCACAGAGTCCCCACTGGGGCACTGCCTAGTGGAGCTGTGAGAAGAGGGCCACTATCCCCCAGACCCCAGAATGGGAGATACACCAACAGCCTGTACTGTGCACTTGGAAAAACCACAGGCACTCAACAGCAGCTCATGAAAGCAGCCATGGGAGCAGAGCCCTGCAGAGCCAAAGGGGCAGAACTATCCAGGGCCTTGGGAACCCACTGCTTGTATCAGCATGTGCTCGATGTGAGACATGGAGTGAAGGGAGATTATTTTGGAGCTTTAAAACCTAATGACTGCTCTGGTGGGTTTCAGACTTGCATGGGGCCTGTAGTCCCTTTATTTTGGCTGCTTTATCCCTTTTGGAATGGGTGTATTTATCCAATACCTGTACCCCCATTGTATCTTGAAAGTAACTAACTTGTTTTTGATTTTACAGGTTCATAGGTGGAAGGGACTTGCCTTTTTTAAGATGAGAAAAGGGAAAACTCATGCATTGTTGGTGGGAATGTAATTTAGTACAACCACTATGGAGAACAGGTTGGAGGTTCCTCAAAAAACTAAAACTAGAGCTATCATGTGATTCAACAATCCCACTGCTGGGTATCTACTCAAAAGAAGTTAAATTCGTCTATCAAAGAGATATCTGCACTCCCATATTTGTTGCAGTGTGGTTCACAGTAACCAAGACTTGGAAGCAACCTAAGTGTTCATCAGCAGATGAATGGATAAAGAAAATGTGGTATACATACACAATGGTGTACTATTCAGCCGTAAAACAGAATGAGATCCTGTTATCTGCAACAACACGGATGGAACTGGATGAAATAAGCCAGGCACAGAAAGACAAACTTCTCATGTTCTCACTTATTTATAAGAGCTAAAAATTAAAATAACTGAACTCAGACTAGAAGGATGGTTACCAGAGGCTGGGAAGGGTAGTGGGGGAGAGTGAGGAAGGTTATTGGGTACAACAAAATGGAAAGAATGACTAAGACCTAGTATTTGCTAGCACAACAGGGTGTCTACAGTAAAAAATAATTGTACATTTAAAAATAACTAAAGGAGTATAATTGGATTATTTGTAAGATAGAGAGTAGAAGGATGGTTACTAGAGCTGGGAAGGGTTATGGGGAGGTGGGGATGAGTTAAGACTCTGGGGGACTATTAGGAAGGCATGATTGTGTTTTGAAATGTGAGAAGGACATACAATATGGGAAGGACCAGGGGTTAAATGATATGGTTTGGGTCTTTGTACTCACCCAAATCTACCAAATCTAATGTCAAACTGTATTTCCCAATGTTAGAGGGGGAGCCTGGTGGGAGGTAATTGGATCATGGGGGAGGATTTCCCCCTTGCTGTTCTCATAATAGTGAATTCTCATGAGATCTGGTTGTTTAAAAGTGTGGCACCTTCACCTTCACTCTCTTCCTCCTGCTCCAGACATGTAGGACATGCCTGCTTCCTCTTTGCCTTCCACCATGATTATAAGTTTCCTGAGGGCTCTCAAGCCATGCTTCCTGTACAGCCTGCAGAACTGTGAGTCAATTAAACCTATTTTCTTTATAATTTACCCAGTCTCAGGAGGTAGTGCCTTATAGCAATGTGAGAATGGACTAATACTAAAATCATACTTGCAAACTGGAATAAACCCCTCTTGGTCATGATATAGTGTTTTAAAAATATGCTTTGGATTCCACATGCTAATACTTAAAAAGTTTCTACACTGATACTCAGAGTGAGAATGATCTGCAGTGCAATAGGTTTTAAGGTTTTAGATCAATGTTATACTTTATTTATAACATCCATTTTGACAATTTCCTCTCTTTTAATGCTCTAGTAAAGTTTAAGAACGATTGGGTAATCTGATTTTTACAGGTTTGGTATAATTTCGTCACTAAACTTTTTGAGCTGGGACTGTTATTGTGGAGGGAGCACTTGAAGTTTCCTATTCTCTTCTAAGGTAAATTGTCATTTAAGACTTAACCTGTAATTTTCTTAGAAATTATCCATCCAATGTAACTCTTCAAATTTATTTGCATAGAGTTATATGAAGTATTCTCTTATAATACTTAAAATTTTCTGTTTGATAATTATTTATCATTTCTATTTTGTATATTTGTGCCTTTTCCCATCCTCCAACAGCTGATTATTTTTGTGATTTATTTTTCAAGTGGCCAGATTTGGGATTTTTTATTTCTATTGTCTATTTTCTAGATTTAATTTCTAAAAATTTTAGCATTAATTTCTGCTTTTTAAATTCAGTCCTTCCTTCTGCCATTTTTTTGAGGAGGGGACTGCTCTATTTCACAGCTTCTAAGGATTTCTGATTTTCTTAAATTTCATTTTTATTGATATAAACATTAAGTACTATACATTTTACCCTAATAACTCAATCATTTTTTATATATATAGGATTTTCTTTATTTTTATTTTCAAGAAATTCTGCAGTTTAAGAATTATTCAACAGTATGTTTTTAAGATGCCAAATAGCAGGCCTTTTGATTGTATTTTATTAATCATTTCTCATTTTATTGCTTCCAGATCAGAGTGTATTTTTCTCTATTGTTTCTGTTCTTTGAAACTGACTTATGATTGAAGTTTCATTTGTTGCCTAAGATATGGCCAACTTTTCCTGAATGTTCCCATAAGCACTTAAAAAAAGGCATATCCTCCATTATCAGAATTCAGAGTTTACTACAGATCTAAAAGATCTACCTCATTGATTATGTTGTTTAGATTTTCTATTTCCTCCTTTTTTGTGCACTTGATTTTTCTTAAATTGAGAGAGGTACGTTAAAGTTTCCTTTTATAGTGCAGTTCTTTCTGTCTCTTCTTGCAGCCCTGTAACTTCTGCTTAATGAAAGCTGTTGCTGTGTTATTAGGAGATTCCATAAAGCATTACATCTTCATTGTGAATTGTAGTATTTAGCATTATGAAAGCCCTCCTTCTGTCTCTTTTTGATCTGAATTATATACCTTTCTCAGATACCAAGACTAGGTGTCACATTTGTCTGCATCTTTGTTTATCCTTTATTTTCAACCATTCTAAATCAATCTCTCATTCTTCCTCTTCCTCCTTCCTTCCCTTGTCTGTGTATCTATCTGTGTATCTGATATTCAGCATAGTTTTAGATTTTGCTTTGTTACTAATCTGAACTTTTTATAAGTGAGTTCAGCCCATTTACATTCATTGATAAGATGAATGTTTATATCTGGTCTCAAATTTGTCATATTGTTTCACTGTACACACATACAGAGTCTGTACTGTCTGCCTTATTTGGGGTGCATGCGAGTGTGTGTGTATAAACTTTTAATACTTAGTAAAGTTTGTATTTATTCCAATAATTGCATTTATATTGATATCTTTATATAATACCATTGGCACCTGTCACTTTTTTATTAATTTGTTTTTAATTTTTGTGAGTATATAGTATGTATAGATCTTTATGGAGTATATAAGATATTCTGAAACAGGCATGCAATGTATAATAATCACATTGTGGAAATGGGGTATCCATCACCTCAGGTATTTATCCTTTCTGTTACAATCTAGTTATACCCTTTTAGTCATTTTAAAGTGTACAATTAAATTATTATTGACTAAAGTCACCCTGTTGTGCTGTCAAATACTATGTCTTATTCATTATTTCTAACTATCTTTTTTTGGTATCTGTTAACCATCTCCACCTCCCCAGCTCTGGTAACCATCCTTCTATTCTCTATTTTACAAACAGTCCAATTATACTCTTTTAGTTATTTTAAAATGTACAACTATTTTTTACCATAGACACCCTGTTGTGCTAGCAAATACTAGGTCTTATTCATTCTATTTTGTTGTACGCAGCAACCACCCTCACTTCCCCACTACCTCCCCCATTATTCTTCCCAGCCTCTGGTAGCCATCCTTCTATGCTATCTGAGTTCAATTATTTTAATTTTTAGCTCTTACAAATGAGAACATGAGAAGTTTGTCTTTCTGTGCCTGGCTTATTTCATCCAGTTCCATCCGTGTTGTTGCAGATAACAGGATCTCATTCTTTTTTATGGCTGAATAGTACACCATTGTGTATATATACATTTTCTTTATCCATTCATCTGCTGATGAACACTTAGGTTACTTCCAAGTCTTGGCTACTGTGAACCACACTGCAACAAACATGGGAGTGCAGATATCTCTTTGATAGACTAATTTACCTTCTTTTGAGTAGATACAACAGCAGTGGGATTGTTGAATCAGATGGTAGCTCTAGTTTTAGTTTTTTGAGGAACCTCCAACCTGTTCTCCATAGTGGTTGTATTAAATTACATTCCCACCAACAGTGTATGAGTTTTCCCTTTTCTCCACATCCTCACCAGCTTTTCTTATTACCTGTCTTTTGGATAATAGCCATTTTAATTGGGGTGAGATGATATCCCATTGTAGTTTTGATTTGTATTTCTCTGGTGATCAGTGATGTTGAGCACATTTTTATATGCCTGTTTGCCATTTGTATATATATATTTTTCCCAGACAGAGTCTCGCTCTTGTCACCCAGGCTGGAGTGCAATGGCACAGTCTCGGCTCACTGCAACCTCCACCTCCCAGGTTCAAGCAATTTTCTTGCCTCAGCCTCTGGAGTAGCTGGGATTACAGGCACCTGCCACCATGCCTGGCTAATTTTTGTGTTTTTAGTTGAGACAGGGTTTCACCATGTTGGCCAGGCTGGTATCAAACTCCTGACCTCAGGTAATCTGCCCACCTCAGCCTCCCAAAGTGTTGGGATTAAAGGCATGAGCCACTGTGCCTGGCTTGTATGTCTTCCTTTGAGAAATGTCTATTTAAGTCTTTAGCTCATTTTAAAATAGGATTATTACATGTTTTTTTCTCTACAGAGTTGTTTAAATTCCTTATACATTCTGGTTATTAATCCCTTGTCAGGTGGCTAGTTTGCGGTATTTTCCCTCATTCTCTGGCTTGTCTCTTCACTTTGTGGATTGTTTCCTTTGCTGTGTAGAAGCTTTTAAACCTGATATGATCCCATTTGTCCATTTTTGCTTTAGTTACCTGTGCTTGTGGGGTATTACTTAAGAAGTTTCTACCCAGACCAATGCCCTGGAGCATTTCCCCAATATTTTCTTGTATTAGTTTGAGGTTGTAGATTTAAGTCTTTAGTCATTTCAATTTGATTTTTGTATATGGCAAGAGATATGGGTGTAGTTTCATTCTTCTACATATGGATATCCAGTTTTCCCAGTACCGTTTATTGAAGAGACTATCTTTTCCCCAGTGTATGCTCTTGTCACCTTTGTTGACAATGAGTTCACTGGAGGTGTGTGGATTTGTTTCTGGTTAGCTGTTTTGTTCCATTGGTCTGCATGTCTATTTTTATGCCGGTACCATGTTGTTTTGGTTACTACTGCTCTGTAGTATAATTTTAAGTAAGGTAATATGATACTTTTTGCTTAGGATTGCTTTGGCTACTCTATGTCTTTTGTGGTTCCATGTAAATTTTAGGGTGTTTTTTTTTTTTTCTATTTCTGTGAAGAATGTCAGTGGTATTTTGATATGGATTGCATTGAATATGTAGATTGTTTTGGTAGTATGGACATTTTATCAATATTGATTCTTCCAGTCCACAAACATGGAATATCTTTCCACTTTTTGGTGTTCTCTTCAATTTCTTTCATCAGTGTTTTATAGTTTTCATTATACAGATTTTTCACTTCTTTGGTTAAGTTAATTCCTAGGTATTTTATTTTATTTGTGGCTATTGTAAATGGGATTACTTTTAAAATTTCTTCTTCACATTGTTCACTGTTGGTATATAGAAATGCCACTGATTTTTGTAGGTTGATTTTGTAACCCGCAGCCGCACTGAATTTATCAGTTCTCACAGTTCTTTTGTGTGAATTCTTCACATTTTTTCAAGTATAAGATTATAGCATCTGCAAACCAGGACAGTTTGACTTCTTCCTTTCCAATATGGATGCCCTTTATTTCTTTCTCTTGTCTAATTGCTCTTGCTAAGACCTCCAGTACTATGTTGAATAACAGTGGTGAAAGCGGGCATCCTTGCTGTGTCCGCATTCTAGAGGAAATGCTTTCAGTTTTTTCTCATTCAGTATGTTACCAGCTGTGGGTCTGTCATATATGGCTTTTATTAAGCTGAGGTATATTCTTTCTACACCATTTTTGATGGTTTTTAATCCTGAAGTGATGTTGAATTTTATCAAATGCTTTTTTAGCATCAAATGAAAATGGTCATATGGTTTTTGTCTTTCATTCTGTTGCTATGATACATCACATTCATTGATCTGCATATTTTGAACCATCCTTTCCTCCCAGGAATAAATTTCACTAGGTCATGATGAATGCTCTTTTTAATGTATTGTTGAATTTGGTTTGCTAGTATTTTGTTGAGGATTTTTGCATCAATATTCATCAGAGATATTTACCAGTCATTTTCTTTTTTTCCTGTCATTTTTAGAGGAGTACTATCTGTTGGTTCTCTACTATGAGCATTACAGGAATTAGTAACCAATTTCCCCCTTTATCCTTCTTCTCTCCCAGTGTCAGATATGAAGTAATATACTTTTCATTTCTAGCCAGCACCTGTAAGAAAGTCCTTTATTTATTTTATTTTTTTCCTTTTCTTGGAGACAGGGTCGCACTCTGTCATCCAGACTGGAGCTCAGTGGCTCATGGTTCACTGCAGCCTTGACCTCCTGGACTCAAGCAATCCTCCCACATCAGCCACCTGAGAAGCTGGGAGTATAGGAGTATGCCACCATGCCTGGCTAATTTTTGTACTTTCTATAGAGGTGGAGTTTTGCCATGTTACGCAGGCTGGGCTCAAGTGATCCTCCTGTCTCAGCATCCCACTTACTATATTTTTATTCTACTCTTCTTATTCTCCCTATATTTTTATTTGTTTTGGGTTGTATCATTATCTCACTTTAACTATCATTTAGGTTTTTTTTTTTTTAATTTACTTACAAGCTAATAGTTTTTTATTTATTGTGGTAAAAAACACATAAGAAAACTTACTATCTTAACCATTTTTAAGTGAATACTTCAGTAGTGTTGAGTATACTCACGTCGATGGGCAACAGATTGCTTGAACTTTTTAATCTTGCAAAACTGAAACCCATTAAACACTAATTCTCCTCCTCCCTTTTCTCCAGCTCTTGACAACCACCACTTTGTTTCTATGTGTTATGACCACTTTAGCTACTTCATATGAGTGGAATCATATAGTATTTACCCTTTTGTGACTGGCTTCATCAGTTAGTTTTAAATGTAGATATATTTATTATGCTTATCACTAGTCCTTACATAGAAGTCTCAAGTCATGTTGGCTGTTTGAATCTCATTATCCAATAGATTTCCTACTAGTGGCTCATGGAAATAATAGTGATATGGTTTGGCTCTGTGTCCTTACCCAAATCTCATGTCAAACTCATGACAGTGAGTTCTCACAAGACTTGGTTGTTTCTGTAGCACCTCCCCCTTCACTCTCTTTCTCCCTCTCCACCATGTGAAGAAGGCGCTTGCTTCCCCTTCACCCTTCCACCCTGACGTAAGTTTCCTGAGGCCTCCCCAGCCATGCCTTCTGTACAGCATGCAGAACTATGAGTCAATTAAACCTCTTTTCTTAATAAATTACCCAGGCTCTGGTAGTTCTTTATAGCAATGTGAGAATGGACCTAATGCAAATAGGTTGTTTTGGCTCACCTTTTTCTTGAGTATCTTAAATATATTTTTGCATTGTGTTCTGATATAAAGTGTTGCTGAGAAAAAGTGATCATAATCCATTTTCATTCATTTATGAGAACCTGGTATTTTCGTCTAAATGCTCAACGGATTTCATTAGAACATGATGTCGACCAACCTGGGCTGGTGTTTCCAGGTTATGATGTGCTCTTTCATTACTACTATAAAGTATTTTTCTATTTCAGGAAATTTTTCTTAAGAGTTTTTCAGGATGCTGCTGTATTGCATTGGTTTTTCTTCTCTAGGAATTCTTATTTTATGTATGTTGGATCTTCTTTGCCTATGATCTTTCTCTAGCACTTTTTCTTGAGTCAATTTTCATTTATCTTTGATTTTTAAGTATTTCCTCTTTTAAATTCTCTAGTTATCATAAACAATTGTGTTTAGTGTTGTGATCCTTCTAAGTTCATTTCTAAAATGATTTTTTCTTTTGTTTCTTATTCTTTCATTCTCTAAAAAAATCTTCCTTAATCACCTCTGAGTTTATTACCCTTATTTACATTATTCTTTCATAACTTATATCACTGTATTTAAGATTATTTTAAAATACTGGGGTCAATTCTCATCTATTTGTGGGCATGTCTTTCTAGAGTGCTTTCATTATTGATAGGGAAATTACTCTTATTCTGTTTTTCAAATGCTGCTTTGTATGGGATGTGATTGCAACTCTTTGTTCTTGTTCATTTTTATGGAAAACTGGCTTTTCTGTAGTTTTAAGGGGGTGAGTGTGCCAAGAAAGCTTTCTTATCTGCATAGGTCTGGAGCTTCTGAGTTTGTTGTGTTCATCACATAGACAAAAATATGGTCTTCTATTTTACCCCTTTAATTTCTACATTCTTTTTCCTATGCCCCCATTGTGCTTGGTGTGCTCAATTTGGACTCTACTCTCAAGTGTTTCTCCTAAGTTTTGGGATTTATCTAGAAAGATTATTTTGATTTGTTAGTCTTATGCATTTATAGGATCCAGAATCTAGATCATCCCATCACTACCATACCTCCTACAGTTTTCTTATATCCACAAATTGGAATCTACAGAATCATCTCTGTTTTCTGCTGTGGTTCTGAGAATGACTTCACAAAATCTTCCAATTAGTAGTTGAATTTTTCATCTGTCTGGACCATTAGAAGTCCCCCTACCTTCCATGTGTTTCTCCCATGAAAGTGTTGTTGTTGTTATTTTTGTTTGTGTGAGGCTCTGCTTTCATGGTCCATTATACTGAAAATCAAGATCAAGTCAGCTTTTCCCTTCTGCTCCATAGGAGGTTTATACCCTACCTGAGCTTGCCATGGGACACCTACATTATTGTTTCATAGGTATACCCGCCCCCGCGACCCCCCCCAGTTTAACTCCCAATTTGGCTCTGGCAAGGGTTGCGTCTGGCTGGTGTGACTGGGTGCTTACAGCTGGAAGTAACAGCCCATTAGAGCTCACTTTCTACTCTCCCCATACTGGGCCAGTAAAAAACAAAAACAAAAACAGTAAGAATAGTGATATATTTCACAGGCAGCCCAGAAGGCTGTCTCTATCCCACTGCCTCACAGGGGTGCCTCTAATTATTTTACTTTTTGTGATTGTAGAATTGCATAATACTTTATTCTATAAAATATAATAAAATAAGTGTTCTCCCTCCCACTTATTGTTCACCTTTCATAGCTGCTTCTGCCATATTTATTCCCTTGGCTGAGGTTTCACTAGATAGTAGGTAGGGACAGTGGGGATCTTGATCATCCATTCATGCATGTCACTAATTAAATGACCAAGCTTTTGGGTTCCTTAAGAGACTTATAGTTGTTACTGCCACTTACCTGAGCCTCACTGAATATTTTCATGTTGACCTTCAGAGGACTGCAAAGAAATCACATTGCCTCAGCACCCACTGTGGACCCTCTAGACCTCATGAAGTTTTTAGTGGGTCCTGTAGCTGTTGGTGATTTATCCCTATCCACTTATGTTTTGGGGTTTATAAGAACATGTTGTCACTAAAGTTTGTTGTAGATGCTGTCCATGGATATTGGCATTCATTATTGTAGTTGCTCTTTCTGTTAAGAGAGGTTCCAGGGGATTAAAATACTTCAATGACAGCATCTTCTTAGAATTATCTAGCAGCACTGATTTTACTAAAAACAGGGAATGACTCAAACACCCACTAATTGGGTACTGATAAAATTGTAATATATTCATAGAATTGAATAATATAGCTATAAAAAAGAGAAGGGGGTCAGTCTACATATACTGACATATAGCTTTCCAAAATTGTTCTGTTAAATTTTTTAAAAGTCATGTTGCAAAACTGGAAGCCTGATTATATTTTGTTAAAAATATGTGAAAGGGGAAAAGCTAGAAAACACGTACTATGTTAAGATTCCTTTTCTGGTTGGTGGCATGATACAGATCTCTTAATTTCTAAATGTTTGAGTTTTATGTAATGTGAATGTATTAACTTGTCATTAGAAAGAAGAGTACATTTTGAAAACAATGGCTATGCTATAAAATTAAGATAAAAGTAATATACATATAAAATTATAAATGTTATATATTTACAGAATATACATAAGTAATTGCAAACCTAATATGGACTGTTTAGTTTATAACAGTTAACATTATTTGCCACTGAAGAGAAGACTGGATGACTACAGAACAAGTTTGGCAGTAGACACTTTCACTAGAAACCTTTGGAATTCTGAGCCATGTTTGTATTTATTATTCAAAAAATTAAATGTAATTTAAAATTAAAAATTTTCACAGACTAAAACTTCTTTGGTGTAATTAATTTACACAAATTAAAATTTTTTAAAATAAAAATGAGTGTAAATTAACTTTACACAAATTTAAAACTCATTTAAAATAGTTAATGTAGGAGGAGGTGACAAGATGGCCGAATAGGAATAGCTCCAGTCTACAGCTCCCAGCGTGAGTGATGCACAAGACAGGTGATTTCTGCATTTCCAACTGAGGTAACGGGCTCATCTCACGGGGGCTTGTCAGAGAGTGGGGGCACGACAGTGGGTGCAGCCAATGGACCATGAGCGGAAGGAGGGCGAGGCATCGCCTCACCTTGGAAGCGCAAGGGATCGGGGAAATCCCTTTCCTAGCCAAGGGAAGCTGTCACAAATGGTACCCAGAAAATCGGATCACTCCCACCCTAATACTGTGCTTTTCTAACGGTCTTAGCAAATGGTACACCAGGAGATAATATCCTGTGCCTGGCTCGGAGGGTCCCTCGTCCACGGAGCCTCGCTCACTGCTAGCACAGCAGTCTGAGATCAAACTGCAAGGTGGCAATGAGGCTGGGGAGGGGTGCCCACCATTGTTGAGGCTTGAGTAGGTAAACAAAGGCACTGGGAAGCTCGAACTGGATGGAGCCCACCACAGCTCAAGGAGGCCTGCCAGCCTCTGTAGACTCCACGGGGTCTTCCAGGGTGAGGCGATGCCTCGCCCTCCTTCCGCTAACAGTCCATCGGCTGCACCCACTGTCGTGCCCCCACTGTCTGACAAGCCCCCGTGAGATGAACCTGGTACCTCAGTTGGAAATGCAGAAATCACCTGTCTTGTGCATCGCTCACGCTGGGAGCTGTAGACTGGAGCTATTCCTATTCGGCCATCTTGTCACCTGGAGTCATGGCATAGCCGAACAAAAGGCAGCAGAAACCTCTGCAGACTTAAATGTCCATGTCTGACAGCTTTGAAGAGAGTAGTGGTTCTCCCAGCAAGGAGTTTGAGATCTGAAAACGGACAGACTGCCTCCTCAAGTGGGTCCCTGACCCCCGAGTAGCCTAACTGGGAAGCACCCTCCAGTAGGGGCCAACTAACACCTCACACGGCCGGGTACCCCTTTGAGACGACGCTTCCAGAGGAACGATCAGGCAGCAGCATTTGCTGTTCAGCAATATTCGCTGTTCTGCAGCCTCCACTGGTGATACCCAGGCAAACAGGGTCTGGAGTGGACCTCCAGCAAACTCCAACAGACCTGCAGCTGAGGGTCCTCACTGTTAGAAGGAAAACTAACAAACAGAAAGGACACCCACACCAAAACCCCATCTGTACGTCACCATCATCAAAGACCAAAGGTAGATAAAACCACAAAGATGGNGAGGAAGATCTACCAAGCAAATGGCAAACAAAACAAAACAAAAAAAACAGGGACTGCCATCCTACTCTCTGATAAAACAGACTTTAAACCAACAAAGATCAGAAGAGACAAAGAAGGCCATTACATAATGGTAAATGGATCAATTCAATAAGAAGAGCTAACTATCCTAAATATATAT
Organism: Theropithecus gelada; assembly: GCF_003255815.1. Classification (NCBI taxonomy): domain Eukaryota; kingdom Metazoa; phylum Chordata; class Mammalia; order Primates; family Cercopithecidae; genus Theropithecus; species Theropithecus gelada. The sequence continues at coordinate 83,825,571 of NC_037681.1, forward strand.
GCACCCAACACAGGAGCACCCAGATTCATAAAGCAAGTCCTTAGAGACCTACAAGAGACTTAGACTCCCATACAATAATCATGGGAGACTTTAACACCTCACTGTCAACATTAGACAGAGCCACGAGACAGAAAGTTAACAAGGATATCCAGGAATTGAACTCAGCTCTGCACCAAGCGGACCTAATAGGCATCTACAGAACTCTCCACCCCAAATCAACAGAATATACATTCTTCTCAGCACCGCATCGCACTTATTCCAAAATTGACCACATACTTGGAGGTAAAGCACTCCTCAGCAAATGTCCAAGAACAGAAATTATAACAAACTGTCTCTCAGACCACAGTGCAATCAAACTAGAACTCAGGATTAAGAAACTCACTCAAAACTGCTCAACTACATGGAAACTGAACAACCTGCTCCTGAATGACTACTGGGTACATAACAAAATGAAGGCAGAAATAAAGATGTTCTTTGAAACCAATGAGAACAAAGATACAACATACCAGAATCTCTGGGACACATTTCAAGCAGTGTGTAGAGGGAAACTTATAGCACTAAATGCCTACAAGAGAAAGCAGGAAAGATCTAAAATTGACACCCTAACATCACAATTAAAAGAACTAGAGAAGCAAGAGCAAACACATTCAAAAGCTAGCAGAAGGCAAGAATTAACTAACATCAGAGCAGAACTGAAGGAGACAGAGACACAAAACAACCCTTCAAAAAATCTATGAATCCAGGAGCTGGTTTTTTGAAAAGATCAACAAAATTGATAGACTGCTAGCAAGACTAATAAGGAAGAAAAGAGAGAAGAATCAAATAGATGCAATAAAAAATGATAAAGGGGATATCACCACCGATCCTACAGAGATACAAACTACCGTCAGAGAATACTATAAACACCTCTACACAAATAAACAAGAAAATCTAGAAGAAATGGATAAATTCATGGACACATACACCCTCCCAAGATTAAACCAGGAAGAAGTTGAATCCCTGAATAGACCAATAACAGGATCTTAAATTGAGGCAATAATTAATAGCCTACCAACCAAAAAAAGTCCAGGAGCAGACGGATTCACAGCCGAATTCTACCAGAGGTACAAAGAGGAGCTGGTACCATTCCTTTTGAAACTATTCCAATCAATAGAAAAAGAGGGAATCCTCCCTAACTCATTTTGTGAGTCCAGCATCATCCTGATACCAAAGCCTGGCAGAGACACACACACAAAAAAGAATTTTAGACCAATATCCCAGATGAACATTCATGCAAAAATCCTCAATAGAATACTGGCAAACCGAATCCAGCAGCACATCAAAAAGCTTATCCACCATGGTCAAGTGGGCTTCATCCCTGGGATGCAAGGCTGGTTCAACATGCGCAAATCGATAAATGTAATCCATCGTATAAACAGAACCAAAGACAAAAACCACACGATTATCTCAATAGATGCAGAAAAGGCCTTTGACAAAATTCAACAGCCCTTCATGCTAAAAACTCTCAGTAAACTACGTAGTGATGGGACGTATCTCAAAATAATAAGGGCTATCTATGACAAACCCACATCCTGAATGGGCAAAAACTGGAAGCATTCCCCTTGAAAACTGGCACAAGACAGGGATGCCCTCTCCCACCACTCCTATTCAACATAGTGTTGGAAGTTCTTGCCAGGGCAATCAGGCAGGAGAAAGAAATGAAGGGTATTCAATTAGGAAAAGAGGAAGTCAAATTGTCCCTGTTTGCAGATGACATGACTGTATATTTAGACAACCCCATCGTCTCAGCCCCAAATCTCTTTCAGCTGATAAGCAACTTCGGCAAAGTCTCAGGATACAAAATCAATGTACAAAAATCACAAGCATTCTTATACACCAATAACAGACTAACAGAGAGCCAAATCATGAGTGAACTCCCATTCACAGTTGCTTCAAAGAGAATAAAATATGTAGGAATCCAGCTTACAAGGGATGTGAAGGACCTCTTCAAGGAGAATGACAAACCACTGCTCAACAAAATAAAAGAGGACACAAACAAATGGAAGAGAACATTCCATGCTCATGGATAGGAAGAATCAATATCATGAAAATGGTCATACTGCCCAAGGTAATTTATTGATTCAGTGCCATCCCCATTAAGCTACCAATGACTTTCTTCACAGAATTGGAAAAAACTACTTTTAAGTTCACATGGAAACAAAAAAGACCCCGCATTGCCAAGACAATCCTAAGCCGAAAGAACAAAGCTGGAGGCATCATGCTACCTGACTTCAAACTATACTACAAGGCTACAGCAACCAAAACAGCATGGTACTGGTACCAAAACACAGATATGGACCAATGGAACAGAACAGAGCCCCCAGAAGTAATACCACACATCTACAACCACCTGATCTTTGACAAACCTCAGAAAAACAAGAAATGGGGAAAGGATTCCCTATTTAATAAATGGTGCTGGGAAAACTGGCTAGCCATATGTAGAAAGCTGAAACTGGATCCCTTCCTTACACCTTATACAAAAATTAATTCAAGATGGATTAGAGACTTAAATGTTAGACCTTAAACCATAAAAACCCTAGAAGAAAACCTAGGCAATACCATTCAGGACATAGGCATGGGCAAGGACTTCATGTCTAAAACACCAAAAGCAACAGCAACAAAAGCCAAAATTGACAAATGGGATCTAATTAAACTAAAGAGCTTCTGCACAGCAAAAGAAACTACCATCAGAGTGAACAGGCAACCTACAGAATGGGAGAAAATTTTTGCAATCTACTTATCTGACAAAGGGCTAATATCCAGAATCTACAAGGAACTTAAACAAATTTACAAGAAAAAAAAAACCCCATCAAAAAGTGGGCAAAGGATATGAACAGACACTTCTCTAAAGAAGACGTTTATGAAGCCAACAGACACATGAAAAAATGCTCATCGTCACTGGCCATCAGAGAAATGCAAATCAAAACCACAATGGGATACCATCTCACACCAGTTAGAATGGCGATCATTAAAAAGTCAGGAAACAATACGTGCTGCAGAGGATGTGGAGAAATAGGAACACTTTTACACTGTTGGTGGGACTGTAAACTAGTTCAACCATTGTGGAAGACAGTGTGGCGATTCCTCAAGGATCTAGAACTAGAAGTACCATTTGACCCAGCCATCCCATTACTGGGTATATACCCAAAGGATTATAAATCATGCTGCTATAAAGACACATGCACACCTATGTGTATTGTGGCACTATTCACAATAGCAAAGACTTGGAACCAACCCAAATGTCCATCAGTGATAGATTGTATTAAGAAAATGTGGCACATATACACCGTGGAATACTATGCAGCCATAAAAAAGGATGAGTTCATGTCCTCAGTAGGGACACTGATAAAGCTGGAAACCATCATTCTCAGCAAACTATTGCAAGGACAGAAAACCGAACACCGCATGTTCTCACTCATAGGTGGGAACTGAACAGTGAGAACACTTGGATACAGGAAGGGGAACATCACACACTGGGACCTGTCATGGGGTGGGAGGAGGTGAGAGGACTAGCATTAGGAGATATACCTAATGTAAATGATGAGTTAATGGGTGCAGCACATCAACATGGCACATGTATACATATGTAACAAACCTGTATGTTGTGCACATGTACCCTAGAACTTAAAGTATAATAATAATAAAAAATAAACTGAAAAAATAGTTAATATAGAACATGGCCAAACTTAATTTTTTTTCCTAAAAATTTATTAGGATAGGAAATTTTTTAATGAAGTAAATGGAACAAAAGATTTTTTACTGAAAACTGATGTTTTCTACTAAGGACTATTATAATGAATGTGGTCTATAGACACTGAATTGGGTTCACCTGAGGGAAATATTTTAAATGGCATTACTTCCAATAATTATTCTGGCAATTGGTAGGTTTCTTGAACCTATCAAATACTTTAAACAAAATTTAAAAAAATACTTCAGTGACATGTTTTTCCTTTGAAGCATAGGTACAGTCTATAAAACAAGAACCAGAACAATCTTTTAGAACAAGGGTCACCAAGCTATGTTCAGGCAAAATCCAGGCTGATGCCTGTTATTCTGTAACCTATGAGCTAAGAATGGTTTTTACTTTTTTATGGTTGGAAAAACATCAAAAGAATATTCTGAGACCTGTCAACATTATATAGAATTAATATTTATGTCCATAAATTCAGTTTTATTGAATTCAGCCTTGATTATTCATTTACATATCATCTGTGGCTGCTTTTGGACTACAAGGGCAGTGTCAAGTAGTTGTGACAGAAACTGTGTGACCCACAAAACCTAAAATACTTACTATCTGGCCCTTTACAGAAAAAAAAATTGCCGACCTCTGCTTTAAAATATTTCATTAATCTGGAAAAGCTAGGTCTATTAGAATTATGAGTTTTAAATCCTTGCCCTTAATATTATTTAGGTTCTAACAGAGTGATCAAAGAAATAATTGGTTTGATCCTCAATAGGAAAATTTTTCATTTTCATTCATGATTTAGGTACATTCTTGAGACCAACAAATAAAGTATTTGAAATAGCTTTCTTTCTCCTGAACTAAAACCTTACCTCTCAGCTGTCATCTTAGAGTAAAAGGGAAGACTAACATATCATTTTGTGCTGAGCCACATAATTAATGGACCAGTGCACACATTGATGGGTTTAGATGAAAAGCGACTGAAATTTGAACTATTAGCTTTCTCTTTCTTGTTACTTCAAAACTAGTTTGGGCTTTAAACATCAACTTACAGGTGTTTATCTTTTCTCAGTTGTCAGATAAATGGGCTTCCTCAGACATCATTTTGCAGTTTGGTCTACCTCAAAAAGAAAAACCCAAGAATCCCACAGTTGAACTCTTTGATAAAGATTAGACTACCTAATGTCCCTTTAGGTTGCCTCTGTGGAGATATCCTTCAGAAGTGAAAAATTAGAACTATCATTATTGAGTACTAATTTACTGAGCAGTTACACAGAATGCTCTTTACCTTCCAAGTTTGAGTACTAATGATAACTGAATTTGATAATTTATGGTAAATGGATTAAAACCTTTAATACTTATCTAAAAGCTACATTTGAATTACTACCCTTATTGAAATTTAGACCACAAAAATTAATTTGTTCTAAATAAAGTTTTTGGTCAGTGAAGGAGGGGATTATGGGGCATTTTTATTGACTATATTATACTTTCCTATACTGTATGAATTTTACAAATGAATATATATTACTTTTATTAGAAATAGTTAGGATAGAGTTATCTTATATTCAGGAAGGGATATTAGCACTATTAATAAAAGTCAAATTGTAATTTTTTTTTCAATTCAAGTTAATAAAAGTCAAATTGTAATTTTTTGTAAGTTTTTTCTTACAACTGTACAGTTGTAAGAAAAGTATGATGGGAACATATATTTGTTTCTGTTTAGTATCTTCAAGTTAAATTGGATGTTTCTCATAAAATGCAGCATGCTTTAAAATACAGATTGTTCTTTTATTTATTTATTTTTATTTTATTTTATTATTATTTTTTGAGACGAAGCCTCGCTCTGTCATCCTGGCTGGAGTGCAGTGACCCTATCTTGGCTCACTGCAACCTCTGCTTCCTGGGTTCAAGTGATTCTCCTGCCTCAGCCTCCCAAGTAGCTGGGACTACAGGCATGCACCACTACACCCAGCTAATTTTTGTATTTTTTTTAGTAGAGACGGGGTTTCACCATGTTGGTGAAGGATGGTCTTGATCTCTTGACCTCATGATCCACCCGCCTCAGCCTTCCAAAGTGCTGGGATTACAGGCGTGAGCCACCACACCCGGCCAAGAAACAGATTGTTCTGTAGTTCTTTTTAGATAGTAAAAATCTCCAATAAAGTTTATGGTATTAATTGCAATTTTAATGCAGTATATATGGTTAATAGTATGTTTTAAAATATGGCTTAAAACCTGACACAAAACAATAGAATGATTTTCTTTGTCCTCAATCTGAAATACGTTCTGAACTATAATGAAGGCCGCGTTAGCTAATTGTGATGGTTACATATACTATTTACATGTATGCATAGTGTCATAAATCTTTGCATTGCTCTTTACTATTAGGGTTATTTAGTATTTTCCAGATGGATGCTTTTATGAGCCAAAACATAGGAACATTTTCTGAATTCACCTCTGGGCATTAGACAAAAGAAGTAGAGGTATTATAGCCTGACTTGTTTGAAACATCACTATGCTACTCTGAATGACAGTTTACAATTTACAAGTAGGGTGTGGCTAAAAAAGTCACTGAAGCAGACATAAGCATAGGTTTTCCCTCATACACACTTCTGGCCTGTCAGTCATGCCTCTCAAATGCTTTGTTGCACAGGCATGCCAATAAGTAAAACCACATTTTATCAGTTTTGTGCCCAAAGGCTTTTAAAAGGCCATGCAACCATATCAGTGTTTGAAATCCCCAGATTAAAGTTGAAGACCTCAAGCAGGGACTTTTCTTCCATTTAAAAGAGTAGTCTTGTATTTTCTTAAAGTGATTGATGTAAAAATGATAAAAATTTAATATTTTAACAAAATTGTTAAAACTTTGGTTATTTTATCTTGCTTCCAACATTTTCTATATAATAATTTTTACACATTAAAAAATTCTATCAATTAAAATATATATCATTTTCAGGGATTGTATGTATATTAAGATATAGTAAAAACAGGCCGGACACGGTGGTTCATGCCTGTAATCCCAGCACTTTGGGAGGCTAAGGTGGGCAGATCATGAGGTCAGGAGTTCAAGAGCAGCCTGGCTAACCAATATGATGAAAACTCGTCTCTACTAAAAATACAAAAATTAGCCGGGCATGGTGGTGGCACCTCTAGTCCTAGCTACTCGGGAGGCTGAGGCAGAAGAATCTCATGAACCCAGGAGGCAGTGGTTGCAGTGAGCCAAGGTCGCGCCACTGCACTCCAGCCTGGGCGACAGAGTGTGACTCTGTCTCCCAAAAAAAGGAAAAGAAAAAAGATACAGTAAAAACAAACAACAAAAGCCTTTGGCTACACTGACCACACCTCCTTCTTCTGCTACCTAAAATATGTCATCCTTAAGTTTTAACTTAAAGGCATAGATTTGGGTAGCTGAAGCCAGAGTTTAAGCCAATAAAAATTGCACATGTATTTTATCACTTTCTGGTTTTAGAAAGCTGATTCCCATTATCATCAATTTCAGAGCTGGCCATGGAGCTGTTGAGAATTTGTTAGCTTCTGGGATTGGAGAATGGGGTGAGAACTTAATGAGAGAAGTAGGAATCAGCAGAAAAAGAGAAGCACGGTAAATCTGACTGAACATAAACAACTCTAGGCTGAATATTAGATGGTTGGTTAAATCTGTGACCCTGAATAGCTCTAGGAAATGTTTAGCTAAAATTGGTAGTATGGATATGTTCTGGAGGAAAATGGTATCTCCAACTTGGATTATGTCTTCTGATAACTACTGTTTATTGCTTGGCATATTAGAAGGTTTACTATGAGTCTTCCAATTTTTTTTTTTTTTGTCTGAAGTTCTTTCTAGCTGTTGATTGGCAAGGGTTGGTGAAATTACCCAGTAGGACAGACAAAATGCAGGTGAGGAAGTTAAAGTTACTATACAGTGATCTGTAAATGAATGTAGTACCTTATTATATGCATATTTTTCTTTTTTAAAATTTAAAGTTCCAGGATACACGTGCAGGATGTGCAGGTTTGTTACATAGGTAAACATGTGCCATGGTGGTTTGCCTATCACCATCACCTAGGTACTAAGCCCTGCATGCATTAGCTATATTTATCCTGATGCTCTCCCTCCTCCTGCCCACCAACAGGCCCCAGTGTGTGTTGTTCCCCTCCTTGTGTCCATGGGTTCACATTGTGCAGCTCCCACTTATAAGTGACAACATGCAGTATTTGGTTTTCTGTTCCTGCATTAGTTTGCTAAGGATAATGGCTTTCAGGTCCATCCCTGTCCCACAAAGGACATGATCTCATTCTTTTTATGGTTGTATAGTATTCCATGGTGTGTATGTACCACATTTTCTTTATCCAGTCTATCATTGATGGGCATTTGGGTTGATTCCATGTCTTTGCTATTGTGAATAGTATATGCCTATGTTTCAACAATGAGATAAGAGAACCAGGAGTGTTGTCTATATCACATGTAGCTGTAGAACTATTTTTCCAGGATTCATGTAGTATTAGTTTTCTCTTCCCTTCATTTGAATGAGTTTCTTCACAGAATTGGAAAAAACTGCTTTAAAGTTCATATGGAACCAAAAAGAGCCCGTATAGCCAAGGCAATCCTAAGCAAAAAGAACAAAGCTGGAGGCATCACGCTATCTGACTTCAAACTATACTACAAGGCTACAGTAACCAAAACAGCATGGTACTGGTACCAAAACAGAGATATAGACCAATGGAACAGAACAGAGTCCTCAGAAATAATACCACACATGTACAGCCATCTGATCTTTGACAAACCTCAGAAAAACAAGAAATGGGGAAAGGATTCCCTATTTAATAAATGGTGCTGGGAAAATTGGCTAGCCATAAGTAGAAAGCTGAAACTGGATCCTTTCCTTACTCCTTATACGAAAATTAATTCAAGATGGATTAAAGACTTAAATGTTAGACCTAATACCATAAAAACCCTAGAAGAAAACCTAGGTAATACCATTTAGGACATAGGCATGGGCAAAGACTTCATGTCTAAAACACCAAAAGCAACAGCAACAAAAGCCAAAATTGACAAATGGGATCTAATTAAACTAAAGAGCTTCTGCACAGCAAAAGAAACTACCATCAGAGTGAACAGGCAACCTACAGAATGGGAGAAAATTTTTGCAATCTACTCATCAGACAAAGGGCTAATATCCAGAACCTACAAAGAACTCAAACAAATTTACAAGAAAAAAACAAACAACCCCATCGAAAAGTGGGCAAAGGATATGAACAGACAGTTCTCAAAAGACATTCATACAGCCAACAGACACATGAAAAAATGCTCATCATCACTGGCCATCAGAGAAATGCAAATCAAAACCACAATGAGATACCATCTCACACCAGTTAGAATGGCAATCATTAAAAAGTCAGGAAAGAACAGGTGCTGGAGAGGATGTGGAGAAATAGGAACACTTTTACACCATTGGTGGGATTGTAAACTAGTTCAACCATTATGGAAAACAGTGTGGCGATTCCTCAAGGATCTAGAACTAGAAGTACCATTTGACCCAGCCATCCCATTACTGGGTATATACCCAAAGGATTATAAATCATGCTGCTATAAAGACACATGCACACGTATGTTTATTGCGGCACTATTCACAATAGCAAAGACTTGGAATCAACCCAAATGTCCATCAGTGACGGACTGGATTAAGAAAATGTGGCACATATACACCATGGAATACTATGCAGCCATAAAAAAGGATGAGTTTGTGTCCTTTGTAGGGACATGGAAGCAGCTGGAAACCATCATTCTCAGCAAACTATCGCAAGAACAGAAAACCAAGCACCGCATATTCTCACTCATAGGTGGGAACTGAACAATGAGATCACTTGGACTCGGGAAGGGGAACATCACACACCGGGGCCTATCACGGGGAGGGGGGAGGGGGGAGGGATTGCATTGGGAGTTATACCTGATGTAAATGACGAGTTGATGGGTGCAGCACGCCAACATGGCACAAGTATACATATGTAACAAACCTGCACGTTATCCACATGTACCCTAGAACTTAAAGTATAATAAATAAAAAAAAGAAGAAGATAAATTGTTTCAGCTAAAGCAGCTGTTTCGTAATGCTTTCCACAGTCGCATATATAAACTGTGGGATAAGGAAATAGGCTGTGGGGAAGTTAACAGTGGTAGAAAACTTTGATGAATGACATACTAATAGAACAGAGGAGCCAATAGGCCCAAAGAAGGTAATAGAGCCCTTCTTGGACATTCTGGGTCTTTGCTGGAGGTATATGTATCACAAAAGTAAAGCTTTGCTGGAGCTTTTATTGCTGGAGCTTATAAAAGAACCAGGTGTATTGGTAGATAACTTCCCCTCCATTTCCTGGCCTGCATTCCTTATCTTCAGGGGCTTGACTCTAAAAGGTTCTCGATTAGGTCAGGCATTGCTATATGTAGGTGTCCACTTGTTGTTTCCTCCTAATTATCTCAGTTAATTAAAATTATGTGGAGAATTTATGACCAGAACTCAAGCAAAACCTTGTATTTTTTGAGAAGGTTCATTAGGTAGGGCAATGACATTAGAGAAATGGGTGATGAAATAACCTGCAAATCCTAGTAACATTTAAATATCTTTGATGAGGGGTGCAGGCTGTCCCATTCTGGGTTGGATCCTTTCCCATAGTTGGAGAGAACATTGCTTAGAAAAGTCACCACCAGGCTCTCAAAGATACAATTTTAGGGATTGGTCCAGTGGTAGTACTCTTGCAGGCAATTCACCTTTGCCTCGACAGAGACTCATATGCAGTTGAGGCAAGAGAGAAAGCAAAGTTTCATCTATATATATATGTTTACTCCTAATATTACAGACCAACCTTTGTAATGTGCCTATAGTATTTTATGGACTTAAGAACATCACCAGTTACTTTTAGTAACAGACACTTTTAACAGTGTCTAGAAGGCTTCCTCACTTACAATTCTACTGTTTAAGTTCAGCTTCTTTAAGACTTCTACCATCAGACTTGTGGGGATTTAGCACAACAGGATTCCCTCAACTCCCAACTTTTAAAAAACAAGACACTGGCATGGACATAGATCAGGAATGTGGGAGCGAGGGCCTCTGGCTTAGATAGTAAATACACTGTTTATCATGTCAAGCACCACGTCTTTCACCTGCAGTTCTGGTGACAATGTAAATCCTCTGTCTCCTCATCTGAGAAGACCTATGGGAAGCAGTACATTTGGTCAGAATTTTAGGAGTAGATAGAGCAGATGGCACATCTAGGTAGGCAGTTTGCAGACTATGCTTAAGGCAGTGCCTGGAGGTGAAGCTTATAATCATTTAAGTCAGCACTACAACATAGCTGTATCAGCTGCATTTGTAGCTGTAACATTTACTGTGATTTTATGTACAAGTATAAGCAACTAAATAATTATGTCTTTTAGTACAGAATTGTTACATGAATCTATTTTTTAACTTATAAATTATTTTCCATTTATTTCTTCTCTGTAAAGTTATGACATGGTATTGTCATTAATATGTGTATATGTACATGTGTTCATTATGAGTTTGAGTAAAATAAAATTGATCTTCTTTGAAATATGCTTTAAAAGGGGGAAAAGGTCTAAGAGAGTTAAGAACACCTGATTGATACAAAACATAAGAAAAAATAGGAAAGTGATCCTAACAAACCAATTATCTATAACCAGATAAGATAAAATGGGTATAATCTTTTAGTCCTTAATTAAACAAAATATTACTGTATCAGTACTAAATAAATATAAATATGTCTATATGTAGGATGTCTTAAATTTTAAATGAGAAAGCTAGCAATTCCTATTTGATGGAAATAACTCATCTGCTATCGAATATGCTTATGAGTTCTGTTCATACCTGAATGTTGGGTGAGTTTTGACTAAATTGGGCAATGCATTTGCAACTATTCAGATAACTTCTGATAGACAGATGGCAATCAGCAAAGACCTAGATTCTTCATTAACCTAATGATATTATCAGAGAATGTTTTACCACCCTCACATGTGAGAATCCCTACATAGCATATTGTTTGGTTGAGAAAATCTGATTGGCACTCACAAACTAGCCATTATAAAGGCAATATTCCTACAGTTACATAAAGGCTTTCCTGGAAAAGAGAAACTAAATTGTAATAATCCAATCTGTGCTTTTTTGTGGAGCTTAGAAGAGGCGTTATTCCAGGGCAGTAAGCGGGCAAGGATTGAGTTAATTCTGCGAAACGTAAGACGCACTACAATTGTGGCATACGGTGGCAGGGCTATAGCATGGCCAGGTAAATACCTAGCAGCAGTATGTTTCAGGAGATTGGCCCTCTGCTTTTAAACTATTTAATCCATAAGGAATTGCTTTGTGTGTATACTATTAGGCAGGGTTTAAAAAACTTACATTTTAATCACATATTTAATCCAAATAACCTAGCACCATTTATTTAAAAGATTATCCTTTCTCTTCTGCACTACAGTGTCACCTTTGTCATAAAGCATATGGCCATACTATATATGGGGTGTGTTTCTGGCTTATTTGCTTCCATTGGTCTGCTTGTCTATTCTTCCATCAGTATCACTATTCAGTTACTATAGACTTGTAAAAGTTCTTGATTTCTAGCACTGTGTAAGTCTTCCAGCTTTGTTGTTCTTCAGAATTGCCTTCATTATTCTTGGTCCTTTGCATTTCCATTTTCATCTTATAATCAGTTGTCAGTTTACACCAAAAATACTGTTATAGACCTAAAAAGACATCTTACCAAAGAAGATATACATATGGCAAATAAGCATAGGAAAAGATACACCACATCATACGTCATTAAGGAAATGCAATTTTAAATAAGCAGATATGACTACACACCTATTAGGATGGCTAAAATCTAGCACACTCACAACATAAAATGCTGGTGGAACAACAAGGGTTCTTATTCATCAATGGCGGGAATGGAAAATGGTACAGTCACTTTGGAGGAAAGTTTGGTGCTTTCTTACAAAACTTAACATACTCATACTGTATGACCCAATACTTGCACTCCTTGATATTTACCCAAGGGAAATGAAAACTTATGTCCACACAAAATCCTGCACACAGATATATAGCTTTATTCATAACTACCACAACTCAGAAGTAACCAAGTTGTCCTTCAGTCGATGACTAGATAAACTGTGGTACATTTAGATAATGGAGTATTATTCAACACTAAAAGTAAATGAGCTATGAAGCAATGAAAAAAAATGAGGAAACCTTAAATGCATATCACCAAGTGAAAGAAACCAATCCGAAAAGGCTGTATGATTCCAACTATGTGACATTCTAGAAAAGACAAAACTACAGAAGGATCAGTGGTTACCAGGGACTGGGGAGGAGAGAGGGGTGAACAGGCAGAATACAGAGGATTCTCAGGACAGTGAAACTAGTCTATATGATATATGGTGGATATATGTCATTGTACATTTATTTGTCTAAACCTATAGAATATGCAACAAAAACAGTAAACACTAATGTAAATTATTATTCTGGGGGACAATGATGTGTTAATACAGGCTCACCAACTGTAACAGATGTACCATTCTAGAAAGGGATGTTGATATAGGGGAACACTGTTATATGTGTGGGAGCTGGGGGTATAGGGGAAATCTCTGTACCTTCAGCTTAATTTGCTGCGAACCTACAATGACTGAAAAAAAAAAACCTATTAAAATAATTTTTATAAAGATACTCAGGAATGAAAAAATACTTTTCAGACTTTGGGCTTGTTTTGCAGTACATATATCTAACAAAAGATTTGTATAAGGAATATATGAAGAACTCCCGGAAAGTGTAAGAACAGGGATGATAACTATACACAACAATAGGCAGAAACCAAAAGTCTTGAAAGGGCACCTCACAAAAGATATATCCAAATTCCCAATAAACATAAAAAAGAAACTTTGTGAATCATCAGAAAAATACAAATTAAGTAAAATGCTGGTGGTGGTTGGGGGTTGGGGATACCAAGTGTTGGCAAGGATGGGAATGTAAGAGAATTCTCACCTACTGGCAGTGAGAACATAAATTGCTAGTTACTCTGGAAAAATCCTAAGAGGTATCTAGTAAAGCTGAAAAAACACATGCCCTAAGACCCAACAATTCAAGTCCCAGATATTATACCCAAAAGAAATGGGTATATACATTCACAAAAGACATGCAGAATAATATTTATAACAGCCTCAAACTGGAGACAACCCAAATATTTCCTTTTTTAAATTATACTTTAAGTTCTAGGGTACATGTGCACAACGTACAGGTTGTCTCGTGGCTCTGTCTAATGTTGACAGTGAGGTGTTAAAGTCTCCCATGATTATTGTATGGGAGTCTAAGTCTCTTTGTAGGTCTCTAAGGACTTGCTTTATGAATCTGGGTGCTCCTGTGTTGGGTGCATATATATTTAGGATAGTTAGCTCTTCTTGTTGAATTGATCCATTTACCATTATGTAATGGCCTTCTTTGTCTCTTCTGATCTTTGTTGGTTTAAAGTCTGTTTTATCAGAGAGTAGGATGGCAGTCCCTGTTTTTTTTTGTTTTGTTTTGTTTGCCATTTGCTTGGTAGATCTTCCTCCATCCCTTTATTTTGAGCCTATGTGTGTCTCTGCACGTGAGATGGGTCTCCCTGAATACAGCACACTGATGGGTCTTGACTGTATCCAATTTGCCAGTCTGTGTCTTTTAATTGGAACATTTAGCCCATTTATATTTAAGGTTAATATTGTTATGTGTGAATTTGATCCTGTCATTATGATGTTATCTGGTTATTTTGCTCGTTAGCTGATGCAGTTTCTTCCTAGCATCGAAGGTCTTTAAAATTTGGCATGTTTTTGCAGTGGGTGGTACTGGTTGTTCCTTTCCATGTTTAGTGCTTCCTTCAGGAGCTCTTGTAGGGCAGACAAAATCTCTCAGCATTTGCTTGTCTGTAAAGGATTTTATTTCTCCTTCACTTATTAGGAAGCTTAGTTTGGCTGNTCTTCAAAGCTGTCAGACATGGACATTTAAGTCTGCAGAGGTTTCTGTTGCCTTTTGTTCGGCTATGCCATGACCCTAGAGGTGGAGTTTATAGAGGCTGGCAGGCCTCCTTGAGCTGCAGTGGGCTCCATCCAGTTCGAGCTTCCCAGTGGCTTTGTTTACCTACTCAAGCCTCAACAGTGGTGGGTGCCCCCCCGGCACCCCAGCCTCATTGCCACGTTGCAGTTTGATCTCAGACTGCTGTGCTAGCAATGAGCGAGGCTCCTTGGGCCTGGGACCCTCTGGGTCAGGTGCTGGATATAATCTCCTGGTGTGCCGTTTGCTAAGACCGTTGTAAAAGTGCAGTATTAGGGTGTAAGTGACCTGATTTTCCGGTGCCCTCCATCACCTCACTGCTTCCCTTGGCTAGGAATGGGAATTCCCTGACCCCTTGCAGTTCCCAAGTGAGGCGATGCCTTGCCCTGTTTTGGCTCACGCTCAGTGGGCTGCACCCACTGTCGTGTCCCTACTGTCCGACAAGCCCCCATGAGATGAACCTGGTACCTCAGTTGGAAATGCAGAAATCACCTGTCTTGTGCATCGCTCACTCTGGGAGCTGTAGACTGGAGCTGTTCCTATTTGGCCATCTTGGACGTGAAGCTCAACCCAAATGTTTCTTAATGGTGAAATGAATAAACAAATTGTGGTATACAGTGGGATAATATACATAACAATATGGGTACATTTCACAAACATAATAGTAGTAAAATTATGTCTTCCTCATCTACCTCTGCCAACACACAAAAAGACGCAAATAGTCATCTCTGTATATTACTACAGTATATATATTTACGAATGCACTTGTTTCTGGATAAGGATGTGTAATTCTCTTCCAAAACCAGGTGAAACTGATTTATAGTATTAGAAGGCAGGAAATTTAATCCTTTGCTGTATAAGAAGATTGCACAAAGGAACCTTTTGGAAAGCTGGTAAAATTTAGTTCATCGTCTGGATGCCAATTATATGTGTGTGTTCACTTAGTCAAAATTCTTTGAGTTGAACACTTACAATATGTATATTCACTATGATAGAAACAAAATTTGGCTCTTTCAAAGCAAATCTTGTGATCTACTCATCTACCCATTCTCTATGTTGAAATCCTGTGCTTTGGAACAGGAGTTTGTGATGATAGCTAAATATATTGCAGAAGCTTTAGAAAAATAAAGGTAGATGAGGAAAACATAATTTTATTACTAGAATGGTTTGGTCAACAATGGAATGTATAAACTCTAACTAAATACCTGTGTCTGCTGGAAGAGACTCTAACCCAGAGAAACCTAGGGATTCCTGCCTTACCTCAACTGCCATATATTTTCCTTTTTTTGAGTAAAAGACTTTCCTAAGCATTTGAACTAAATTATTTGATAGACAGGAAAAAAATACTATATATTCTGTATAACCTTAAAATACTATTTATTTAAATCATTTTAAGATACGGTTTTCAAGATTTCTTGAAATTCCTGACCTGAGTCATCTTTGTGATGTGTCACACCCTGTCACATTAAGTTACCTTACGTCGAATAAACAGAAGAAAGGTTATAAAAACCTAGCATGCATACCACCTGACATGAAAATATTTGCCAGCTATTCCTTCCACTTAAATGAATGCATCCAAAATATCTAGATTATTAGCATGGAAAAATTATACACTTTACAAAATAATGAAAAAGTAATCTCTCTACATTACTATAGTACATATATTTATGAGTATACTTAATTCTAGATAAGGGTAGAGTTTTACTAGAAATATTATGTTTATCTTTCACATTTTGTCTTTTCATAGGAATGTACATGTACAAACTTGTTTTACTTCTTTCTTGGAAGCAGTCTTATGCACAACATGGTAACTATCTAGTACAAGTGGAATTTAGCCAGAAAATAAAGAAGAAAGAACTAATTGAAAATTAACAGAAAATTTGGCCAGGAAGTGTTTATGGAACTTAACACACCATTTGTTATGAAAAACATCATTATGAACATCTAAGTAACCTAGAATAGCTCCAAACACTTTTATTTTTGATTAATAAGGCAAAATAAAGTGAGGCTCTCAGAAGGATATTCAGATAATGTAGAAAAAAAATTTTTCTAAGGAAAAGGAATCACTATATGCACATAATCAACAGTCAGTCCCCATTAATATAAATTATTTAGCTATGACAAGCAATGTTTTATCCTCTATCTCATATTTTATTATAAATATAGTTTTAAAATACCTACTGAATGAACTACTTCCTTTAGTTCTAGAGGAATTGTAGAAGTTTCCGTTTCATAAATGAAGGAACTACTTAGCTCAAGCTAAAAGCTCTAAGGTAAAAACCTCCAGTTCCACAGTAGTATTATAACCTGTCAGTATGATACCATGCAAAGGTGTTATAGAGATTGTATGATTAAATGCTCAAAGCTACTTTCCTGCACCGTGCAATGTAAGTGGCATAAGCACTTGCTTGTAGCATTGTTAATATAATATGGTAAACAAAGAAGACAAAGAAAACCTTTCTTGCTATCTTTTCTATGCCAAAATTAAAAAAAGAACCACACAACTAATCTTTAACATGCAACATTATGGTGGTAAAAAATATGGGAAATGGCAGTGGACTTAAAAAGCAGAACAGCAAAGTGATTTAGAGTATGAGATTTGTAGTCAAATAGGCATGGTTTCAAAATCTGCCACTGACAGGCTGAGTCTCTGTGTCCTTATTTGTAAATGGGAAAAGTAATATGTAACTCTGTAGTTGCAAATATGAAATAGGATAGTAATTACAGAGCTTAGCATTATGGCTTACAAATAGCATGTGCGAATACATAGTAGTTATTTTTAATGAAGATTGGTTCCTTTATTCCCCAACCTTGATAATATTCCATTTTTATTTATTTCAAGTTCAAAAGGTACATTTATTTTGCACTCTGTTTAACAAAGGAACAGAGTATAAATGTAACAGGGAACAAAGGAAAGAAAAATGACAGGCATACATATTTACTACCAAGTATAGCAATATTTGTTGAGAAGAGTCTTTAAATATTACTAGTTGAAGCATTTAATAGTCAAAATCAGTTGCTAAGAATTTATCATCTCAGGAAGAAATTTTAGAAGGCTCGACATATACGACTCAAACTCTGACTTTCTTAATGAAAAAAGTTTACTTTTATCTTCTGAAAATCTCCCAAGTTGCTGGAGGTCATGTACACGAGATCACTGCCAATTTTTAAAAGATTCAAAAGCTCTTAAATTAGCAAGTCACAATTGCTTAGGAAAACTATTTGAAGTGTATATCAACTTTCAGTAATATTAATACATGAAAAAAATCCATAAACCAAATGTTGCTGGATCTTCCAAAACCAGAGACAAGGTATTCTTTTTGTTTGGTTTTATTTTTTAAGTTATACTTTAAGTTCTAGGGTACATGTGCACAGCGTGCAGGTTTGTTACATATGTATACATGTGCCATGTTGGTGTATTGCACCCGTTAACTCGTCATTTACATTAGGTATATCTCCTAATGCTATCCCTCCTCCCTCCCCCCACCCCACGAAAGGCCCCAGTGCGTGATGTTCCGCACCCTGTGTCCAAGTATTCTCATTGTTCAATTCCCACCTATGAGTGAGAACATGTGGTGTTTGGTTTTCTGTCCTTGCGATAGTTTGCTCAGAATGATGGTTTCCAGCTGCATACATGTTCCTACAAAGGACATGAACTCATCGTTTTTCATGGTTGCATAGTATTCCTTAGAGTATATATGCTCTTAATCTTTTCTTAATCCAGTCTGTCATTGATGAACATTTGGGTTGGTTCCAAGTCTTTACTATTGTGAATAGTGCCGCAATAAACATACATGTTTATATGTCTTTATAGCAGCATGATTTATAATCCTTGGGGTATGTGCCCAGTAATGGGATTGCTGGGTCAAATGGTATTTCTAGTTCTACATCCTTGAGGAATCGCCACACTGTCTTCCACAATGGTTGCACTAGTTTACAGTACCACCAACAGTGTAAAAGTGTTCCCATTTCTCCACATCCTCTCCAGCACCTCTTGTTTCCTGACATTTTAATCATCGCCATTCTAACTGGTGTGAGATGGCATCTCATTGTGGTTTTGATTTGCATTTCTATGATGGCCAGTGATGAGGATTTTTTCATGTGTCTGTTGGCTGCATAAATGTCTTCTTTTGAGAAGTGTCTGTTCATATCCTCTGCCCACTTTTTGATGGGGTTGTTTGATTTTTTCTTGTAAATTTGTTTGAGTTCTTCGTAGATTTTGGATATTAGCCCTTTGTCAGATGGATAGATTGCAAAAATATTCTCCCATTCTGTAGGTTGCCTGTTCACTCTGATGGTAGTTTATTTTGCTCTGCAGAAACTTTAGTTTAATTAGATCCCATTTGTCAATTTTGGCTTTTGTTGCCATTGCTTTTGGTGTTTTAATCCTCAATAAAATACTGGCAAACTGAATCCAGCAGCACATCAAAAAGCTTATACATCAAGTTGACTTCATCCCTGGGATGCAATGCTGGTTCAATATATGCAAATCAATAAACGTAATCCATCATATAAACAGAACTAAAGACAAAAACTACATAATTATCTCAATAAATGCAGCAAAGGCCTTCGACAAAATTCAACAGCCCTTCATGCTAAAAACTCTCAATAAACTAGGTATTGATGGGACGTATCTCAAAATAAGAGCTATTTATGACAAATCCACAGCCAATATCATACTGAATGGGCAAAAGCTGGAAGCATTCCCCTTGAAAACTGGCACAAGACAGGGATGCCCTCTCCCACCACTCCTATTCAACATAGTGTTGGAAGTTCTTGCCAGGGCAATCAGGCAGGAGAAAGAAATGAAGGGTATTCAATTAGGAAAAGAGGAAGTCAAATTGTCCCTGTTTGCAGATGACATGACTGTATATTTAGAAAACCCCACTGTCTCAGCCCCAAATCTCCTTCAGCTGATAAGCAACTTCGGCAAAGTCTCAGGATACAAAATCAATGTGCAAAAATCACAAGCATTCTTATACACCAGTAACAGACTAACAGAGAGCCAAATCATGAGTGAACTCCTATTCACAATTGCTTCAAAGAGAATAAAATACGTAGGAATCCAGCTTACAATGGATGTGAAGGACCTCTTCAAGGAGAACTACAAACCACTGCTCAAGGAAATAAGAGGACACAAACAAATGGAAGAACATTCCATGCTCATGGATAGGAAGAATCAATATCGTGAAAATGGCCATATCGCCCAAGGTAATTTATAGATTCAATGCCATCCCCATCAAACTACAAATGACTTTCTTCACAGAATAGGAAAAAACTACTTTTAAGTTCATATGGAACCAAAAAAGAGCCCGCATTGCCAAGACAATGCTAAGCCGAAAGAACAAAGCTGGAGGTGTCATGCTACCTGACTCCAAACTATACTACAAGGCTACAGTAACCAAAACAGCATAGTACTGGTACCAACACAAAGATATAGACCAATGAAACAGAATAGAGCCCCCGGAAATAATACCACAGATCTACAGCCATCTGATCTTTGATCAACCTGACAAAAACAAGAAATGGGGCAAGGATTCCCTATTTAATAAATAGTGCTGGCAAAACTGGCTAGCCATATGTAGAAAGCTGAAACTGGATCCCTTCCTTATATCTTAAACAAAAATTAATTCAAGATGGATTAAAGACTGAAATGTTACACCTAAAACCATAAAAACCCTAGAAGAAAACCTTGGCAGTATCATTCAAGCCATAGGCATGCCCAAGGACTTCGAGACAAGGTATTCTTAAGAGTCCAGACTTTTTAGAACTCTACACTAGCATATTCCAGCATACAGACTTTATTTGACTTCATTTAACAGAAGAGAAGATCCTTTGAAATGTAGTGAAAGACAGGCTGGTGTATTTTTGTAATCTTTCCTTCTAAGGTTAGACACAGATTTCGTTGCTGATACCTTGGCCAGCAGCTACTGTGTTTATCAGTTTTGCTTGAGATCACTGTCCTTACTGTGAAATGTGATGCCCAAACCTTGATGTTATTGGACTGGAAAATGCAGAAGACTCTCAAGATGTATTTGCTTTTTCAAAAGAATCTTGAAATGCAAATTTCTGCATAAGTGCATGAGATATTAAAGACATTGGGTCCTATTATGAATTTTGTCTTTTCCTTTTATGAATGGGTTTACTGCCAGGTGACCATTAATTACATTAAGCTTAACCTTTTTCATATCCTTTAGAACATCAAATATGTTTGGATTATATTTCTCTGGCTTTTTGAATGATAATTATAATTGGTCTTACTGGCACTTGCGTATTGTTTGTTCATTTCAGTAGCTGGATTATCTGAGTTACAAATATTAGATCCTGGTTGTACAGGAGGAATATGGAGGCTGGAGAGAAGAAAACTGAGGAGGAGGTGGTGGTGGAGGAGAAGGAAGCAAGGAGGAGAAGAAAGCATTGAATTTGGAAACTGATCTGACTCCAAGTTGGAAACTCATCTGAGTAGCCCCCCATGCTGGCATTTGTCTCAAACTAATAGGCCTATCGTTCAAGCCAAAGGAGCTAGAATTTGTACTCTTTTTAAGTTCCTGCATTTCCACAATTGCAGCAATCCGACAGCAAAAACAAAACAAAACAAAACTTCAAGGACAACTACTTTTTTAAATTGCAGCTTCATTTGCAGGCAGATCTTTCTTCGCTGGTTTGTTATATCTTAGGGCAGGTGACAATGGATCCCAAATTAGTTGCAAAATACGGAAAAATTCAATTTTGTTGTTTTCTTTTTTCTGTATACTATTAAAAAATCAGAGCTAGCTGGCGTCTTCATCATTTGCCACACAGAAAATATCAGCAAAAGATGGAACCATAAATCCACAGTCTACACAGTTCAAGAGTGGGACCAACTCAAAATTAAGTCCTTTACAAAGTTCTAATGGAAGCATTTTCCCGATAATACAAATGATATTCCTACTTGATCCACATTCTTTATTTTCTCAAACCAGTAAAACTTTATCTACAGGAATGTCAAAATATTCTAGCATATCTTAAGATGTTCACTATGACAGACATCGACGAAGCAAATACAAAAGCCAATTTAGGGAAAGTATCAGTTTTTTGGTACCTTCCTCTGAATGTGAAGCCAAGCCTCCTGGCAACCACCAGCACATCAACCAGAGGGCATTATGAATCCCTGTCTTAGAATCCTCAATTCAAGAATTCTGGAATGCACTGGTTCTGGTCCAGGAGTGCTCAGATGTTGACCCGGTGATCGCCTGCATACCTCAACTTGCAGGCCACAGACATTAATGATGCCCTCACTTGTGGTTGATCTGGTGTCCAGCCCTGGAGCCCCTTGCTCAGCCAAGGTTAACTCTGCAGGAGGTGCAGCCACCTCCTACTGTGCCCAAATAGCCTACCCAGTATTCCATTTAAAGATTCAGCATAGTATTATAAAAGTTAAGAACATATGCTTAGGGTAAAAAGGACCTATATGTAACAATCTCTCGGCATCATAATTTTTACTCATGGGTAAAATAGGTATGTTGTGAGGTGGTTGTAACCATAAAATGAGATAATGTATGAACAGTGTTCAACACATTCTCCGACATATAGTAAATACTAGATAAGGTTGGCTAAAATCACAAGACCTAGATTCTGGCTCTAGCTCTTGCACCAATCAGTATGTTAACTTTGAGCAAGTCACTTAGCCTGAGTTTCATCAAAAAGAGCAAATGGGTATAACAGCACCTGCTACCATCTATCTTTTAGTGTTGTTGTGGTAACAATATTAAATGAGCTAGGCACTGTGGCTTGCACCTGTAATCCCAGCTACTTGGGAAAATGAGGTAGGATGATTGCTTAAGCCCATGAGTTTGAGGCTGCAGTGAGCTATGACCATGCCACTGCACTTCAGCCTGGGTGACAGAGCAAGATTTCATCTCTTAAAAAAATGATGCAAGTAATCCCTTTGAAAGCTGGAATGCCTATAAAATGGATAATACAATAATTTGGATGGCAGTTGAGAGGATAAATAACATAAAAATGGCATTTTAAAGTCTATATAATCAAGAAAGCTGTGGCTAGCTTTTGTTAATTTTGTAGACAATACACCGGTGATAAACATTAAAGAAGAATAATTTTTCTCTGTGATTAGTTTATTATGGTACTTAGAATCAGAAAACTTAATATGAATATTTTGTCTTATTCAGGAATAAGGTATTAACACAAGTTTATGTACATTGTAATATAGAATGTATGACAAGTGTACTGGTTTTTGTTGAGACGAAATGCCTTCTTTGGCCCTATAATTCAATTTATATATATATATAATATATATAATATAAATGATATATATATTATATATATAATATAAATGATATATTATTATGTTATCAGATTAATAACTATTTGTAAAGCCCTTCAAAGATGAAAAGCACTCCATAAATGCTTAGCATTTATTACCACTAACATAAACATCATTAAGCTCTTCTCCAAAATGCTGTGAAAACAGAAGATAAATAACTAAAATTAGAGCAGAACTAAATAAACTGACACCAAAAATAATATAAAGGATAAATGAAAAGTTGGTTCTTTGAAAGGATAAACCGGATTAATAGACCACTAGCTACATTAACAAAGAAAAAAAGAGAGAAGATCCAAATAAGCACAATCAGAAGGGACAAAGGAGACATTACAACAGATCCCACAGATATACATAAGATCCTCAGAAACTAATACAAACACCTCAACTTACACGAAGTAGAAAATGTAGAGGAAACAGATCAACTCCTGGAAACACACAGCCACCCAAGATTGAGCCAGATAGAAGGTGAAATCCTGAACAGAAAAGTAAACAAGAAGTTATGAAAATGAATCAGTAATAAAAAGGCTACCAATCAAAAACCCTGGCCCAGATGGATTCACCCATGGTGAATTAAACCAGATGTACAAAGAACTTGTACCAATCCTACTGAAACTATTCCAGAATTTCAGTAGAAGGGAACTCCTTCTTAACTCATTCTATGAAGCCAGAACCACCCTGATACCAAAACCTGGCAAAGGTGCATTGAAAATAGAAAACCACAGGCCAGTATCCCTGATAAACATATATGCAAAACTCTGCAACAAAATTCTAACACATCAAATCCAGCAGCAAATTAAAAAGGTAATTCACCATGATCAAGCAGGCTTTATTCCTAGGATGCAAGTTTGGTTCAACATACACAATTGAATAAATGTGATTCACTACATAAACAGAATAAAAAAACCCATATGATCATTTCAGTAGACATAGAAAAAGCCTTTGATAAAATCCAACATCGTTCTTGATAAAAACCCTCAACAAACTAGGCATAGAAAGAACAAACCTCAAAATAATAAGAGCCATCTATGACAAACCCACAGCCAACATCGTACTGCATGGGCAAAAGCTGGAAGCATTCCCCTTAAGAACAGGAACAACACAAAGATGCCCACACTCCTATTCAAAAAAGTATTGGAAGTTCTAGCCAGAGAAATCAAGAGAAGAGAAAGAAATGAAAGGCATCCAAATAGGAAAAGAGGAAGTCAAATTATCTCTTTGTTGATGATATGATTCTGTACATAGGAAACCCTAAATATTTCACCAGGAGACTCCTAGACCTGATAAATGACTTCTGTAAGGTTTTGGATACAAAATCAACATAGAAAAATCAGTGCCATTTCTATATACCAATAACGTTCAAGCTGAGAGCCAAGTCAAGAACATAATCCTACTTACAGTAGCCACACACAAAATAAAATACTTAAGAATACACCTAACCAAGAAAGTGTAAGATCTCCACAAGAACTATAAAACACTGCTGAAAGAAATCATAGATGACACAAACAAATGGAAAAACTTCCATGTGCATGGATTGGAAGAATTATTAATATCATGAAAATGTCCATACTGCCCAAAGCAATCTACAGATTAAATGCTATACTTAGCCATTTACCAAGGTCATTTTTCACAGAATTAGAAAAAACTTAACTAAAATTTATATAGAATTTTAAAAAGAGCCTGAATAGCCATAGCAATCCTAAGCAAAAAGAATAAAGCTGGAGGCATCAGACTATCTGACTTCAAACTATATAACAAGACTGCAGTAACCAAAACAGCATGGTACTGGTACAGACATACAGAAAAGAGTGGAACAGAATAGAGAATGCTGAAATAAAGCTGTATGCCTAGAACCAACTGATCTTCAACAAATTCAACAAAAATAAGCAATGGGGAAAGACTTCCTATACAATAAATGATGCTGAGAAAATAGGCTAGCCATATGCAGAAGAATGAAGCTGGACCCCTACCTCTCAACATATACAGAAATTAAGTCAAGATGGGTAAGACTTAAATGTTAAACCCCAAAATATAAAAATCCTAGAATAAAACCTAAGAAATACTCTTGTGGAAATCCATATAGTCAAAGAGTTTATTACTTGATAGACATCCTCAAAAGCAATTGCAACAATAACAAAAATGGAAAATTGGGACCTGCTTAAAGAGCTTCTGCACAGCAAAAGAAACTATCAACAGAATAAACAGATAATCTACAGAATGGTAGAAAATATTTGCAAACTACATATCTCCAACAAAGGACTAATATCCGGAATCTAGAAGGAACTTAAATCATTAAAAAAAAAAAAAAACATTAAAATGTGGGTAAAGGACATGAAAAGACACTTCTCAAAAGAAGACATACAAGTGGCCAAACGTTAAAAAAAACGCTCAGTATCATTAATCATCAGAGGAATGCAAATCAAAACCACAATGAGATACCATCTCATACCAATCAGATTGACTTTTGTTAAAAAATTTAAAAACAACAGATGTTGGCAAGGCTACAGAGAAAAGGGAATGCTTATACAGTGGGAATGTAAAAATTAGTTCAGCCCCAGTAGAAAGCAGTTTGGAGATTTCTAAAAAAAAAAAAAAAAAAAGAAAAAAAAAACTGAGTTGAACTACAATTACATCCAGTAAATCCCACTACTGCGTTTATACTCAAAGGAAAATTGTGCTACCAAAGATACCTGGACTTGTACGCTTGTTGTAGCACCACTCACAATAGGGAAACAACCTTAGTGCTCATCGGTGGTGAACTGGATAATGAAAATGTGGTACATATACACCATGGAATACTATGTAGCCATAAAAAATCATGTCCTGTGCAGCAACATGGATGCAGCTGTGGAGGCATTATCATAAGTGAAATAATGCAGAAACAGAAAATGAAATATCCTATATTCTCTTATAAAGTAGGAGCAGCTAAACCCTGGGTACATACAGATGTAAATATGGGAACAACACACACTGGTGGCTCCAAAAGGAGAGAGGGAAAGAGAGGGGCAAGTGCTGAGAAACTTGTTAGGTACTATATTCACTATCTGGGTGATAGGGTCAATAGAAGCTGAAACGCCAGCATTAGGCAATATACCCTTGTAACAAACCTGCACATGCATTCCCCTAATCTCAAATAAAAATTAAATATTTTCTAAAAAAAAAAAACAAAACAAAAATGCAGCTACAGCTTCATGAGTTGTTAAATAAGATGACATGCCCAAAATGGCAGGTGGTATATCACGTGAATCTTTTCATGATTATAGCAATAATACAAATTTCTTTTGTTAAACAGCTATTAATAACTATTAGCACCTCATTCTTCAAAGGTTATTTTTGTCTCAGGTAATTACGGCATTGAAAAGTGAAATAATTCATTTTTGATTCTACAATTTAAGTTAGCACAGAAAAAGGCCTAAGCTTCTGGGAAATTCCTGAATTATTGATGTTGTAAAGCTGCAGTTTCCAATATGGTAGACACTACTGCATGTGACTACTGAATCTTGAAACATGGCTCATGTGACTGGGGAACTACATTTTAAGATTTTATTTAATTTCAATTAAATTTAAAAATTGATATTCCATTCAGTAATTATGACATTTTAAATAATGTGTACAACAACTTGGGTAACAAACTACTTCAACTGTAAATTTTATAAAATTTGAATATAGATAATGTATTTCCAATGAAAATTTAACATCTTATTTGAGATGTACCCTGAGATGTACCCTAAGATGTAGCAGATAATTTAAAATTCTGTCTGTGGCTTGCATTATACTTCTGTTGGACATCATTACTACATAAGTTTAAAGACACACGACAAATCATATATGATATAGACCTTACTCCCCTTTTTATCCTTCTAGTTCAAACCTAGGAAGTTGGAAGAGTATATGCGAAAGTAGAAAATTTCAGTTCTTGTATTTGTAGAATAGGGGAGTAATAGGTCTTTTCTGTTATAGGTGAAGACATGGCCTTCAGGAACTATGACCTGGCATTACTTCAGTTATGCACTATTAAATGATTAACAACTAGCTCTCCACAAACCAAACCAGAACCCAAACCAAAAACCAACCAATTTGTAGAGTTTGCCAATTTCCATGACATAAATATTCCTACCAGGGTTAATTTCGAGCTACCAGCATGGTCACTGAACATGCAGTTGGGAAGAGATGCACATAATTGGCACTCATGAGGCCGTAGAGTCCAGCCTCAGTGCACCACTGGAATACTTTGAGTTGCTGACATCTATATTCTTGAAGGATGTGTGTGTATATGTGTATGTATGTGGGAGCTGAAATAGATCAGCTTTAAATTAAATTCTGCCCTATAGCAAAAAGTATTATAGGATTATTATTTCTAGGAAAGTAGGGCATTTTATTTTCTTTAAGCCTTTGGAACCTAAATGACTATAAAAACTCTGATTCTTTCCAAATTCCCCTAAAGAATATAGATTTATGGTTATATGAAGCCATTTTGTAAATTGTAAAATGGTAAAAACAGGTGAAGACGTTTAATTTTGATAAAACAAGATACATGATCGTAACTTAGAAACTTAGTAGGCCAACTACATAACAAAGATTTGTGAATAGAGATTTCCTAAGGACATAATAAGGGCATAGAAAGATTACCTTCAGAATTGATATAAATTCTGACATATTGAGAATTTTATACATGTAAAATATCTGTAAGAGGTCCAAATTTTAGCTCTAAAGTTCGATAATTTTATGAGTTTTGTTAGCTAATATATGTTAAATCATTCTGTTTATTTAGAAATTCTTGTTTCTATAATAGCTCCTCTGCCTGGGCACCTTAATGTTATGCTTTTTGCTACACTTTTAAATTTAGTATAACGTCTTTTAAAGGCAGTATCTAAGAGGATTTAATTTAAAAGTATCTTTTGAATAAAGCAATTTCCCCTCTAAGGAAATCCTCTAAGAGAATATTCAAACTTATTATTTTAGTATGGGTTTGTTTGTACTATTAAATGTATATGAATAAATGATTTTTTCACAGAGTTATATGTTGGCTAGAATTTTATAGTGCCTGAGTTTGGATTCTATTTTGTCATATCTAATCACACGCATAAAATCTTACTGCTGGAAAAGACAGACTCTTCTATATCTTTATTTTATAATAGAGCAAACTGAGACCCCAAAAGGGGACTGTTTAAGTGTTATTTGGCTAGTCTTTACTAGTTTAGCCAAGACTAGACCTCAGCTTTCCTATCACTGTTAGTATTCTTTGTTTTTTAGAGACAGGGTCTCACTCTGTTGCCCAGGCTGGAGTACAGTGGCATGATCACAACTCACTGTAACCTCAAACTCTTGGTCCAACTGATCCTCCTACCTCAGCCTCTCAAGTAGCTAGGGCTGCAGATGTGCGCCACCACCCCGAGCTAGCTTTAAAATTTTTGGTAGAGTTGAGGTCTTGATATATTGCCCAAGCTGGTCTCAAACTCCTGGCCTCAAGCTATCCTCCCACCTTGGCCTCTTGAGTTTTTGGGATTACAGGCATGAACCACCATGACTCACCCATCCTTAGTATTCTTAGTTTGTACAATATAACTGCATAAATCTGCTTGTCCATCCACATTTGGGATTATTGATATAAGATATTTTTGTTATACTCTACACTAGCTACATTGGGCATGTATTGTGTTTATTCTTTAACTACATAGTTTCATTAGTTACCCTTAATGTTATATACCAATCCTTGAGCAAAATTCTTTCATTATTTTCCTATAGAAAATGTGAATATGGGTTATTGTGCCCCAGATTGGCATAATTTGCTAGTCTAATAAGTAAAGCAGAGAAAGAGGTTTGAGACATTCAACTCCTGTCTCAGAAAGAAAAATGGAAGGGCTAAAGCATAACAATTTAACATTTGTACCTTTCTCCACAGGGAAAGACCACTACCTTTTGCTTAGTAACTGTCAATTTATGACTAGGTAAGTTCTGAAGAGTTGACAGCTTGTTTTGGAATATAGTAATGTAGTATTTCAGAATTCAAAAATATGTTAAATAACATTTAAATTATGGAAAGTTTCCATCTGAAAATAACTAATTTAGAGAAAATCCATACTTATTCAATAACACCAATTCTTAATTACCATATGTCACATTCTGTGATTGACAACATTATGTCACCACAAAGAAAGGAACAAAGGTTTGATAATCATAGCGTACTTAAGTTTACTCAAAACTGTACATCTCTTAAGATATACAAGTAATACAGTCTTGTATAGACCTCTGCAGCCAAGCAAGAGTTAGTCTTTGATGTGCTCATAATTATGAAATATTTATGATGTCTTTAGGGAAAGATGCCTATAGGTAGAAAGGTTTAGATCAAAACTGACATCATTACATAATAAAGGAGGAAGGGTGAAGTGAAGCCAAAAGTAGATTGGCAGGAATATACCTAAGTCAAACAAATAATATAATGCACCCTGTAATGCACAGTGTATAGGAAGTTAAGCAGTTGGCCACAGTTTCAGTTGGTTATAGAATTAAAAACTACTTTTGTGCTTCATTTTAGAAGAATTTTGTATTTATAATAAGATATTTAAAGTATAAGAGCAAATCTTTACCTTCATCCATGTATCACCTCTTGGATAGAATTTTTATATATGTTTACAATATTACCATGATTTTTAATTTTTAAAGTATTTTTAGAGGCAGTCTTGCTCTGTGGTCGAGGCTAGTGTATAGTGGCCTGATCATAACTCCCTGTGACCTCAAACTCCTGGGCTCAAATGACGTTCTCACCTCAGCTGCTAAAGTAGCTAGATTACATGTTTGCCACCATGCCCAGCTAAATTTTTAATTTTTTTGTAGACATGGGGTCTCACTGTGATGTCCATGGTGGTCTCAAACTTCTGGGCTCAAGCAATTCAATCCTCCAGCCTCTGTCTCTGCAAGTGCTGGGATGACATGCGTGAGTCACTGCACCTAGGCTCATGACTTTAATGCCATTTTAGGAAGAAGATAACATAAAAAACCAAGCTTTTGAATGATTTTTTAAATGACATGGTAATGTGGTGATGACATATCTCTGGTAACAAAAAGGAAGATAAATAATGATTCCAATTTTGTTAAATATATGCATAGAAAAAAGGGAATTAAATACACTAAAATAACTCTTTTTATCAGTTATCCCCAGGTAATAATATGAGTGATCTTTATTTTACATTCTCTATATTACATTCTCTAAAGTTACCCATTTAAGCATGAATAAGCTTTTATATCAGAATTTTTAAATACATTTTAAAAGGAGATGGCAACTTATAATGCTACAGCTTTTTTATAGCATAGTATCTGCAAGATCATATATGATAAATGTATTTGGAAATATAATGCATTTGGAAGGATTTCATAATATGCAAATTTGTAGACAGCCACATTAAGTACAGCTGGGATGTCTTTGAATAGGATTTATTTTATATTTTCATTTCTCTGCATATGAGGATTATATAAAATAAGTTGTTTCTCCATGTTTTCCTTTTTCTAAATAATATTCTTCAAATAAGAAGTTAACCAGGCATAGTGTTACATTCCTATAGTCCCAGCTACACAGGAAGCTGAGGCAAGAGGATTATTTGTACCCAGAAGTTTGAGGCTGCAGTGAGCTATGATTGCACCACTGCACTCTAGCCATGGCAACAGAGTGAGACATTGTCTCTAAACAATAAATAAATGCTATTCTTCAAATCTCAGTGTAACAGATGAACTGCTAGCTGTCCCCAAATGACTTTTCCTTTTATAGTAACTGGTGTTTTGCTGGGTGCATAATCACCCCACTAAAAATGCTTTCCAGACTTTCTTACGGTTAGTGTATCCTTATGAACAGGTTCTGTCCAATGGGAATATATGGGATATCAACCACAGATATGTCCAGAAGTGATATGTAACAACTCCTAGCTTGTAGCCTGAACAAGATAGGACTATGCCTGCCTCCTTTTTCCTCCTTTCGTAGACTGGGATGCAAATCTTCAGTGATGTAGAACTAGGCTTTACCCTAGAGATGACAAAGTAACACAATAGATAAGGCCTGGTACTCTAATACTAGCATGCCTTACCAGTCCTGGAACATGTCCCAGGATTGTTATACAAGAAAGTAAGAAAATTCTCTTCCTGAAGTTACTGGGTTTCATGGTCTCTTGTTTTACAGTAGCTTAGACTATTTCACTTCATAACTGTATTGTACTATAGACAGATGTCAATCTGACTTCTCAGGCTTATGCTAGAAGTGACACAATATAAAAATACAGTCTTATTTAAGAGAAAACTTTATTGAATGGCCATCTCTATTACTTTCCTCACACAAATGGCTGGTGTGAGAGAGTATTTCATTGTGGTTTTGATTTGCATCTCTCTGATGATTAGTGATGATTAGCAGTTTTTTCATGTTTCTTGGGGACTTGTATGTCTTCTTTTGCATAGTTCATGTCCTTTGCCCACTTTTAATTGGGTTATTTTTTTCTTGTGATTTATTTAATTTTCTTATAGATTCTGGATATTAGGCCTTTGTTGTATGTATAGTTTGTGAACATCTTCTCCCATTTCGTAGACTGCCTGTTTACTTCACTGATATGATTGCTGTGCTGAAGCTCTTTCATGAAAGCAGAAAACAAAAGAGCAGGAGTTGCTATTCTTAGATCAGAGAAAACAGACTTTAAACCAGCAAGCATCAAAAAGGACAAAGAAGGGTATCACATAATGATAAAGTGTTAAATTTATCAGGAAGACTTAAGTATCCTAAATGTATATACACTCAACATTGGAGCTCCCAAATTCATAAAACGAGTACTTCTAGACCTATGAAAAGACTAAGACAGCCATACAATAATAATGGGGGACATCAACAGCACACTGACAGCATTAGACAGGTCATCAAGGCAGAAAAGTAACAGAGAACTTCTAGACTTCAACTCAACACTTGGCCAATTAGACCTAATAAACATCTACAGAATGCTCCATGCAACAACTGAAGAATATACATTCTTCTCATCTGCACACAGAACATACTCTAGGATTGACCACATGCTTGGCCATAAAGCAAGTCTCAATAAATGAAAAAAAAAAAACTAAAATCATACCAAACAACACTCTTAGACCACAGTGCAGTAAAAATAGAAATCAATATCAAAGGTCTCTCAAAACCACACAATTACATGGAAATTTAAAAACTTACTCTTGAATTACTTTGGGCATTAAGGCAGAAATCAAATAATTTCTTGAAATTAATGAAAACAGAGACACAACTTACTGAAATCTCTGGGTGCAGTAAAAACAGTATTAAGAGGAAAGTTTATAGTTAAACACCTACATCAAGAAGTTAGAAAAAGTTCAAATTAACAATCTAACATCACACATAAAGGAACAAAAAAAACAAAACAACCCCAAAGACAGCAGAAGAAAAGAAATAATATCAGAGCAAAACTGAACAAAATTGAGAAGCAAAAATCCATACAAAAGATCAATGAAACCAAAAGTTGGTTCTTTGAAAGGATAAACAGTATTAGTAGACTGCTAGCTTAGCTAGATTAACAATGAAAAAAAGAGATCCAAATAATCACAATCTGAAATAACAAACATGACATTACAACTGATCCCATAAAAATATAAAATATCCTTAGAGATTATGATGAACACCTCTATGCACACAAACTGAAAAATCTAGAGGAAATGGATAAATTCCTGTAAACACACAACCTCCCACTACTGAGCCAGGAAGAAATTAAAACCCTAAACAGACCAATAACAAATTCCAAAATCAAATATGTAATTTTTAATAAGTCCAGCTATTTCTGAGATGCAGCCACATTTCCACTCTTTGCTGCTAATATGTATCCCATGATTGCAGTGACGTATTCCCATTTTCATTTATTTTGAGATGGGTGTCTGTCAGTTATCCTTATTCACATAACTCACAGGCCAAGTCCTATCTGCAACTTCTATCAGTGTGAAGTTGACTGGAGAGTTTAATCCATTACATTTAAAGCATAGGTTGAGCATCCTCAATCCAAAAATCCAAAATCTGAAATGCTCCAAAATCTGAAATTTTTTGAGTGCCTATATTGATGGCATAAGTGGAAATTCTACATTTGACCACCTGTGATAAGTGGCAATAAAAATGCATGTGCACACAGTTTATTAAATGTTCCCAAGGAAGAAAGACCTTCCCCCACCCCCTCAGCTGTCATATATTTTCCAGACACAGTTAGATGCCCTCACACAAGCACACCCACAAAGGTTAATAAAATGGCACAAGTGCAAGCCAGGTGTGCCAATGTCAGGTTCCCCATGATGCCCTGCATGAGGCCAAGACCTATGTGTATTACTGTGTTGTTTTGCATATTCTCTGCTCTTTGTAAAGATATTCATGAAATGTCCAAACAGTCTATATTAAATAATTGTATGGGTAACAGTGATAAGAAAAAGAAGCAGCATTTATATTTATTGCACAGAAAGTCAACCTTTTTGAGAAACAGGACAGTGGTGTAAGTATAAAACATCTTAGAGAGCAGAAGGGTGTTGGAATGACCACCATAAATGACTTGTATAAACAGGAGGAAAAACTATTGTTTTATGCTAAAAGTGATTAAGTTAATGAAAAATAGAAAAACAATGCATGCCATAGAGCTAAAAATGAAGATTTTGATCATGTATTGAGTGGATCCATCAGTATTGCAGTGAACACATGCCACTTAATGGTATACTGATCATGAAACAAACAAAGATCATGATGAACTAAAAATTGAAGGGAACTGTGGATATTCAATAAGCTGGTTGCAGAAATTTAAGAAAAGATATGGCATTAAATTTTTATTATTACTTTTCATTATGGACACATAATAGTTTTATATATTTATGGGTATATGTGATGTTCGATATAGGGATGAAATGTGTAATAAATCAGGATAACTGGGGTATCCATCACCTTAGCACTTACTATTTTTCATGTTAGAAACATTACAATTCTACTCTCTTAGTTGTTTTAAAAATGTGTGGTGATAAAGCATCTTCTGATTATAAAGCAGTGGACAAATTCATGGACGAGTTCACTAAGGTCATCAGAAATAAAAATCTGACACCAGAACAAGTCTATAATATTGATGAAACACCACTGTTTTTGATGTTACTGCCCCAGATGAGACAGCCCCTATATGAATTAAGGATGCTAATGACAGAAGAACTCTGCTGAGATATGTTAATACAGCACGCCTGCATAATTATGAACTTGCTATGATAGGCAAAAGTTTGCATCCTTGCCGTTTTCCAGGAGTGAATTTCTCACCAGTCCATTATTATGCTAACAAAAAGGCACAGATCACCAGGGACATCTTTCCTGGTTGGTTTCTCAAACATTTTATACCAGTGGCTTGTGCTCACTGCAGGGAAGCTGGCCTGGGTGATGACTGCAAGATTTTGTTATTCCTTAATAACTTCTGCTCATCTTCCAGCTGAAATTCTCATTAAAAAATGTGTATGCCATGTATCTTCCCCCAAGTGTGACTTCATTAATTCAGCCATGTGACCAGGGTGGGTATCCTTAGATCAGTGAAGAGTAAATACAAAAACACTTTCTTAAAGAGTATCCTATCAGCAGTGAGCTGAGGCATGGGTGCACAAGGTTTTAAAAGGATGTTTAGCATGAACGATGCCACATATGCTTTTGCCAACACTTTGAACACATGACTGAAGACACAGTTGTGCATGACTGGCACAATCTCTGGCCTGTGATTATGTTCACTGATGATGACAAACAAGGTGATGACTTTGAAGGATTCTGTATATGAAGTGAGAGAAAAATGTCTGACATCCTTACATATGCAACAAATATACCTTCAGAGTCTATCAGTAAGCTGGAAGAGGTGGATATTGAAGAGGTTTTTAACATCAGTAATGAACCTCCAGTTGTTCATTCACTGACCAATGGTGAAATAGCCAAAACAGTTCTGAATCAAGGTGATTATGATAATAGTGATGATGAAACCATTAACACTGCAGAAAAAGTGCCTGGAAGTGACATTGTGAAAATGTGTGATGGATTTATTGAAAGACTAGAGCAGCATGAACAAGAAATCATGTCGGTTTATAAAACCAAAAAGAAATTTGTAAGACAAAAACCTTTGTTATGAGGCAGATAACTCTAAAGGAAACACTTTAAAATGCCATCGAACAGGATTCCTTCTTATCCCTAGAGGACCCACTTCCGGACTCTTTAACTGCTGCTGATGTTTTTCTTACCCAGAAAAATAAAATGCCCTATGCAGTAATCTTTTACTCAAAACACAGCATTGTAAGTAGAGGCAGAAATCTTGCCATTGTTTGTTGTTGCTGTTGTGTAACCGCTGATAACAGGTATCCTGATGATGCTACTGTACTACTTAGTTATCCTGAACACATTGTTTTACTGTAGTAATGGTATGTCATATGTGTACTCTTAAGTACTTACGAATGAATGTGTAAGAAAATGACTGCTTATTGGTAGCATACAAATTCAGTCAGGAATGATGGTGATACCAAACAATCACAGCTTGTCCACATGGGTGGCTGAGACAGTGACACCTTTGCATTCTAATGGTTCAAGGTAGACAGCTTTGTTGCATGCACAAAAATATCAAAAAGATTACATAAAATTGCCTTCAGGCTATGTGTGTAAGGTGTATATAAAACGTAAGTGAATTTGTGTTTAGACCTGGGTACCATCCTCAAGATATCTCAGTATGTACCTGCAAATATTCCAAAATTAAAAAAAAAACAACCCACCAAACCAACCCCAAATCCAAAACACTTCTGGTTACAAGCATTTCAGACAGTGAACACTTAGCCTGTAATTAATTACTGATAGAGAAGGACTTATGTCTTAGGGCTGTTTTTTGTTTGGTTGGTTTTGTTTTTCACATATAGGCTTTTTGTTGCTCATTTCCTCCATTGCTGCCTTCTTTTGTTTTTAGTTGTGACATGTTTTGATTCCCTTCTCATTTCCTGTTGTACATATTCGACAGTTATTTTCTTTGTGGTTATCATGGGAATTATGTGTAACATTCTAAAGTTACAACAATCTAATTTAAATTGATACCAAGTTAACCTCAAGCGTATACAAAAACTCTTATAAAGCATTGTCACTGTTCCCCTACTTTGTTATTCATGTCACAAATTACATCTTTATATATTGTGTACCTACTAAAGATATTTATAATTATTTTTATGCCTTTGTGTTTTAATTCAGGTTGATAATAAGTAGAGTTACAAATTAAAATTATAATAATACTGGTTTTTATATTTGACTGCCCAGTCCTGGACATATAATTCTTGGTTAATCTTTATTTTTCTTCTAGCACTTTAATTATACCTTCTGGCCACCAAAGCTTCTACTGAAAAGTCAGAATCTCCTATTATTGAGAATCCCTTGTATATGATGAGTTTATTCTCTCTTGCTGCTTGCAGATTTTCTTTCAACAATTTGATTATAAGGTGTCCTTTGGGTTGATTCTACTTGAAGTTCATTGAGCATCTTAGATTTGTGGATCCATGTATTTCCTCAAATTTGGGAGGGTTTTGGTCATTATTTCTTCAAATCGTCTTTCTGATCCTTTCTCTGTTCACTGAGCATCTTGGGTTTGTGGATCCATGTATTTCCTCAAATTTAGGAGGGTTTTGGTCATTATTTCTTCATAATCTTTCTGATCCTTTCTCTCTTCCCCTTCTGGGATTCCTGTAATGTATATATTGGTATATTTGATGATGTCCCATAAATCTCGTAGGTTTAGTTCACTTTTCTTAATTCTTCTGGGTCCTTAGAACTGATAATTTCAAATATTGTATCATGAAGTTGGCTGATTTTTTTTCTTCTGCCTACTCAAACCTTGAACTTCTCTAGTAAATTTTTAAATTCAGTTATTGGACTTTTCAGTTGCTTCAGAATTTGGTTCCTTTTTATAATTTCTCTTTTTTGATATTTTCATTTTGTTCTTACGTTTTTTTTAAATATTCTTTAGTTCTTTGTATGGTTTCCTTTTGCTCTTTGAACATATTTAAGGCAGTTGTTTTAAAGACTTTGCCTAGTTAGCAAGATGTCTGTGCTTTCTCAGGTTTAATTTCTACCAATTAATTTTGCTCCTTTGAATAGGCCATGTTTTCCTGTTTCTTTGTATGCCTTGTGGGTTGTGTGTGTGTGTGAAACTGGGCATTTGAAAAAGCCATCTCTCCCAGTCTTTGCAGACTAGCTGTGTGCTGGGACAGTCTCACTAATTAGCTAGGTTTGCTCTGAGCATAGGAATTGGCCTGAGGTAAAAGCTTATGGTCTTCTCAGGTCTTTTCTGAAATGTGTGTTGACTGGGCCTGTGTGTGGCTTTCCCAATTCCCCTGTATACATGGCTGCTTTTGAATGCCTTAATTTCTGTAAGAAAATAGCCTGTTGCATGGCAACAGTGATGTCATCTTGAAGCAAAACTGACATGATGACAGATGTTTGACTCCTACATACCAAGGTGTTCTGCAGCAAGTTCTTTAGACAATGCCTGTAGCATAGCTAATCCCTAATAAAGATGTTTTATCCAGCCTCTACAGTGATCATGAGTTTTGGCAATATAACCCCTCATGAAAATGCTCTCTCCAGTTTTGTCAAGAAAGTCTGAGACATTACCAGCTGCACATGTCTTTACCTCTGATTTATGTAACTGTGGGGTAACAAGGACAAAGAGCTTCCTATTCTGAAATTCTGCTGTATGTCACTCAGAGTGTGGAAGTGAAAGAAGGAAGAAGCTGAGGGGAGAGGAATTTTCCAGGTATGGTAGTCTCTCTTTATCCATGGGGTATATGTTCAAAGACCCCCAAGTGGATGCTTGAAATAGCAGATTCTACCGAATCTGATGGCTGTCAATTCGAACACCTTTCTGTGTCTTTCACATGCAAATTTAATGACTTTTCCATTGTAACTAAGCACTTATCACACACTGTGGCTGGAACTTTTGCAGTTTGAGGTGCAGCAGCACAACTCATGAATTTGTTTCCTTCTTCACAATTTCATGGATAGAGGATTCATATGTACCATAGATCTTAGCAAGCTCTGCATATGATATCTTTCCTTATTAAGTTGAAAACTTTCACCTTTTTACTCACTGAGAGCACCATAAAGTGCATCTCTTTGGTATATCTGAATTGCCAGCATCACTACTCTTGTGCTTTGGAGTCATTATTAAGTAAAATACAGGTTGCTTCAATACAAGAACTGCTACACCATTATGGTCCATCTGATAACCAAGATGGCTGCTACATGACTTATGGGCAGGTGGCATATACAGTGGGGGTACACTGGACAAAGGGATTCACATTCTGGACAAAACAAAACAGGACAGTATGAGATTTCATCACATTACTCAACAGTGCACGATTTAAAAATTGTGAATTATTTATTTCTGGAATTTTCCATATAATATTTTTGGGCTGTGGTTGACTTCAGGTAATTCAAACCACAGAAAGGAAATTAGCAGATAAAGGGGGACTACTATAATAACAGTATAAATGTTTGAGTTCTTTACCTCTATGAATGATGATTACTATTTTAATAGCTAGTACCATCATGCTAAGCCTGTTAGCAAGGATAAAGATTTACAATTGTGCAATTAATCTATGTTTCCCCAAGTGAATTATAAAAATCTCAAGTTCAATGAATTTATAGCTCTTGCCTGGAACAAGGATAAAGATGAGGGTTGTGTGGTCAAAATTTTTGGAAATATTCAGATAAACAAATAAATTTGTGATTTTTGAGAATATTTCATGTACCCCAGAAATTTTTAAATAAATCAATTTGTCTTAATATATCTTTTAAGTATTTAGCCATATTTATTTTATTTTACTGAGTGTTTTATGGCACTATTGTATGAGGGAGTTCAATCCGGGAACTATATCCATAGAAAACTGATTAGAATTGCTATAGAACAGTGGCTCTCAAGTTTTTTGCAGTATATGGAGCATTTCCACTGTAACCTCATTTCATTGCCTATACAAAAAAGATCTCTTCAAAGTTTATAGAACTAAAGGCCTACAACAAAAAGTTAGCAAGATCTCAAATTAACAATCTAACATCACACCTAGAAGAACTAGAAAAACAAGAATAAACTAACCCCAAAGATAGCAGAAGAAATGAAGTAACTAATATCAGAGCAGAATTAAATGAACCTGAGATCCAAAAATCCATACAAAGAATGAACAAAACCAAACGTGTATACTTTAAAAGGATAAACAGGTATGAAAGATCACTAGTTTAATAACAAAGGAAAAAAGGATGATCTAAATAAGCACAATCAGAAATGACAAAGATAACATTATCAGTGATCCCACAGGTATACAAAAGATCCTCAGAAACTAATACAAACATCTCAATGCACACAAACTAGAAAATGCAGAGGAAATACATAAATTCCTGGAAACACACAACCTCCCAAGACTGAGACAGAAAGAAAGTGAAACCCTGAACAGAACAATAAACACTAAGTTATGAAATTCAACCAATAATAAAAAGCCTACCTTTTTTTTTTTTTTTGATACAGAGTCTCACTCTGTCGTCGAGGCTGGAGTGCAGGGGCATGATCTCGGCTCACTGCCAGCTCCACCTCCTGGGTTCACGCCATTCTCCTGCCTCAGCCTCCCAAGTAGCTGGGACTACAGGTGCTCACCATCATGCCTGGCTAATTGTTTGTATTTTTAGTAGAGATGGGGTTTCAACGTGTTAGCCAGGATGGTCTCAATCTCCTGACCTCGTGATCCACCCGCCTTGGCCTCGCAAAGTGCTGGGATTACAGGCGTGAGCCACCATGCCTGGCCAAAAAGTCTACCAATTTAAAAAAAGCCCCGGACCAGATGGATTTGCAGCTGAATTATAGTAGATGTACAAAGAAGAACTTGTATCCTACTGAAACTATTCAAAAAATCAGGCAGGTGGGAACTCCTTTCATAACTCATTCTGTGAAGCCAGAGCCACCCTGATACCAAAACCTGGCAAAAACACAATGAAAATAGAAAACCACAGGCCAATAAGCCTGATGAACATATATGCAAAAATCCTCAACAAAATTCCAACACATCAAATCCAGCAGCAAATCAAAAAGTTAATTCACCATGAGCAAGCGGCTTTATTCCTGGGATGCAAGGTTGGTTCAACATATGCAGATCAATAAGCATGATTCACTACATAAACAGAAATAAAAACAAAAACCATATGATCATCTCAATAAACATGGAAAAAGCCTTTGATAAAATCCAATATCCTTCTTGATAAAAAACCCTCAACAAACCAGGCATAGAAGGAACAGAGCTCAAAGTAAGAGTCATCTATGACAAACCCATAGCCAACATCATACTGAATGGGCAAAAGCTGGAAGCATTCCCCTTAAGAACAGGAACAAGACAAAGATGCCCACACTCATCATTCCCATTCAAAGAAGTACTGGAAGTCCTAGCCAGAGAAATCAGGAGAAGAGAAATAAATGAACGGCATCCAAATAGGAAAAGAGGAAATCAAATTATCCCTCTTTGCTAATGATATGATTCTGTAAATAGAAAACCCTAAAGACTTCACCAGAAGACTCCTAGACCTGATAAACCTCTGTAAGGTTTTGGATACAAAATCAACATAGAAAAATCAGTGCCATTTCTATATAACAATAACATTCAAGCTGAGAGCCAAGTCAAGAACATAATCCCACTTACAATATCCATACACAAAATAAAATACGTAGGAATATATCTAACCAAGGAAGTGAATGAACTACAAAATACTGCTGAAAGAAATCACATATGACACAAACAAATGGAAAAACTTCCATGTGCATGGACTGGAAGAATCAATATCATTAAAATGTCCATACTGCCCAAAGCAATCTATGGACTCAACTCTGTATATATCAAACTACCAAGGTCATTTTTCATAGAAATACAACAAAAACCATTCTAAAATTCATATGGAACCAAAAAAGAGCCCAGATAACCAAAGCAATCCTAAGCATAAAGAACAAAGCTCGAGGGATCACCATTACTTAACTTCAAACTATACTACAAGTCTTCAGTAACCAAAACAACATGGTACTAGTACAGAAACAGATGCAGAGACCAATGTAACAAAATAGAGGACACTGAAATAAAGCCACACACCTACAGGCATCTGATCTTTGACAGTCAAGAAAAGAAACTGGGAAAGGATTCCCTATCCAATAAATGGTGCTGGAATAGCTTGCTAGCCATATGTGGAAGAATGAAATTAGATCCCTACCTTTCACCATATACAAAAATTAACTTAAGATTGATTAGATAATTAAATGTATGACCTCATACTATATAAGAATCCTAGAAGAAAACCTAGGAAATGTCCTTCTGGACATTGGCCTTGATAAAAAATTTATGATTAAGTCCTCAAAAATAAATGCAGCAATAACAAAAATTGACAAGTGCGGCCTAATTAAACCAAAGAGCTTCTGCACAGCAAAAAAACAAAAAAAACAAAAAAAACAAAAAAAACAAAAAAACCTATGAACAAAGTAAACAGACAGCCTACAGAATGGGAGAAAATATTTGCAAACTATGCTATGCATTTAACAATGGACTAATAAGCAGAATCTATGAAGAACTTAAAATCAACTAGATAAAAACAAGTCCATTAAAAAGCATTCAAATGACATGAACAATCATTTCTCAAAAGCAGACATACAAGCAGTCAACAAACATGAAAAAATGCTCAATGTCACTAATCAAAGAGATGCAGATCAAAACCACAATGAGATAGCATCTCACACCAGTCAGAATGGCTCTTGTTAAAAAGTCAGAAAATAACACATGCTGTGAGGTTGTGCAGAAAAGGGAATGCTTATACACTGCTGGTGGGAATGCAAATTAATTCAACCACTGTGGAAAACAGGAGATTTCTTAAAAACTGAGAACTATCATTCAACCCATTGATCCCATTTATGGGTATATACCCAAAGGAAAATAAATTGTTTTGCCAAAAAGACACATGCACTTGTATGTTCATCACAGCACTACTTACAATAGCAAAG
Organism: Theropithecus gelada; assembly: GCF_003255815.1. Classification (NCBI taxonomy): domain Eukaryota; kingdom Metazoa; phylum Chordata; class Mammalia; order Primates; family Cercopithecidae; genus Theropithecus; species Theropithecus gelada. The sequence continues at coordinate 83,867,745 of NC_037681.1, forward strand.
ACATGGAATCAACCTAGGAACTCATCAATGATGGATTGAATAAAGAAAATGTAGTATATATACACCATGGAAAACTATACAGCCATAAAAAAGACTGAAATCACACCTTTTGCAGCAGCATAGTTGTAGCTGGAAGACATTACTGTAAGTGAATTAACCTAGGAATAGAAAACCAAATACCACATATTCTCATATGTAAGTGGGAGTAAAGTATTAGGTACACATGGACATAAAGAGAGGAATAATAAACACTGGGGACTAATAGAAGGGCAAGGAGCAAGGGTTGAAATGGCTCAAGCCTGTAATCCCAGCACTTTGGGAGGCCGAGACGGGCGGATCACAAGGTCAGGAGATCGAGACCATCCTGGCTAACACGGTGAAACCCCGTCTCTACTAAAAAATACAAAAACCTAGCCGGGCGAGGTGGCGGGCGTCTGTAGTCCCAGCTACTCGGGAGGCTGAGGCAGGAGAATGGCGTGAACCCGGGAGGCGGAGCTTGCAGTGAGCTGAGATCCGGCCACTGCACTCCAGTCTGGGCGACAAAGCGAGACTCTGTCTCAACAAAAAAAAAAAAAAAAGAAAAACTACTTCTTGTGTACTGTTGCTTACCACCTGGGTGATGGGGATCATTCATACCCCAAATCTTAGCATCATGCAATATACCCATGTAACAACCCTGCACATATGCCCCCTGAATCTAAAATAAAAGCTGAAATTATTAAAGAAAAAAGCTTCTAAAAAAATTCACCAAGAGTAGTTTCTCCTTTAGAGATAATTTGGGAGGACCAAATAAGGTAATGTTTATTACAGTACTTAACATAGGACACTATATTAATATCAACTTTAAAAATTAAACTTTTAAAGATAATTGTATATTAATATGCAGTTGTAAGAAATAATGGAGAGGTCCCATGTCTCTTTTACCCAGTTTCCTCCAATGATAGTATTTCACAAAAATTTAATACAATGTTACAACCAAAATGTTGACATCAATACAGTCAAGATTAATGTAAAATTTTTAAGTTGTAGGAAGTGTTACATATGCCATATATAAATAACTGGACATAAAGTACTATTACATGTTCAAATGTATCCTTTCTAGAATGCTTGACATTTAGGCATTAGGTCAAAATAATCTAGATATCAAAACTAGGCAGAGATACTGAAGTAAAACCATTTACAGACTGATCCCTCATGAATGTAAATGCCAACATTTAAAAATAGTAAATGAAATCCAGGAATATGTAAAAATACATCATCACAATTAAGAAGTATTTATTCTGGAATGTAAGGTTAGTTTGCCATTTGAAAATCAATGCAATTCACTATATTAATAGAACAAAGGAGAAAGATCATAATAATCTTGATAAGCACAGGAAAAGTATTTGATAAAATTCAATACCTATTCATGATAGAAACTCTTAGCAAACTAGTTTATTGAAGGGAACTTTATTAATATGTATGAAAGTTTTATTAAAAACCTGGGGAAAACTTTATGCTAACTGGTGAATTATTGAAAGCTTTCCCTAAGAATCAAGAAACAGAAAATAATGCCGGTCACAACTTCTACTTATCTTTATACTAGAGCTTCTAGTCAGTACAGTAATAAGGAAAGAGAAGTAAAAGGCATAAGAACTAGAAAGGAAGGAATTAAAATGTCCTTATTTGCTGATATGGTTTGGATGTTTGTCCCCTCCAACTCATATTGAAATGTAATCCCCATGTTGGAGGTGGGGCCTCGTGGGAGGTGTTTGGGTCATGGAGGCAGATCCCTCTTACATGGCTTGGTGCCCTCCCCATGGTAAGAAGTGAGTTCTTGCTCTGTTAGTTCACATGAGAGCTAGTTGTTTAAAGGAGCCTGGGTCCTCCTCTTCCCTCTCTCTTTCTCCCTCTCTCACCATGTGATATGGCATCTCCCCCTTTACCTTCTGCCATGATTTGAAGCTTCCTGAGGCCTCACCAGGTGCGGATGCCAGCACCATACTTCTCACATAGCCTGAAGAACCTTGGGCCAAAATAAACCTTTTTTCTTTATAAATTACTCAGTCTTAGGTATTCCTTTATAGCAATGCAAAGAGACTAACATATTTCCAGATGACAGGATTGGGATGCAGAAAATTCTAAAGAATTTACAAACTGTTGGCATTAATAAGTGAATTTAGCACTTATTGCTGGATATAAGGTCGATATATATAATAGTCAATCATATATATACCAGAAAATGAAATTTTAAAATAAGATTACCACATACAAAGGAGAAAAAGAAATACTTAAATCTAAAGGAAGATGTAGAAGACCACTACTATGAAAACTACAAAACATTTTTCATAAGAAATAGAGAAGACCTAAATAAATGGAGGGATAGATCGTATTAATGGATTGGAAAACAATATTATAAAGAAATACATTCAGCCTAAATGTATCTATGAGTTAAATGAGATTCTAACTAGAATTTCAGCCCCCACTGTTTTTTTTTTTTTCCTTGAGTCAGGGTATAAGCTGATTTTGCGATTTATATGGAAAGATAGACAAGTCCATCTTAAAGAACAAAGCTGGGCAATTTGCACTACTAAATAATAATATTGACAGCCAGAGCTGCTTAAAGCAGTGAGATATCTGTGCAAGTATAGACAAACAGTAATAAAATAGAACATGGTCCAGAAACAGCCTATATATTATACTGTCACATATACAAAATTACAATACCTTTTCCACCGGAATGGCTAAAATGAAAAAGAGAGACAATATCAAGCATCATTGAGGATGGCCAAAACTGGAACTCCTACGTACTGCTGGTGAGAAGGGAAATTGTTAACAACTACTTTGGAAAACTGGAAGTAACTACTAAGGCTGCATATCCTATGTCACAGGAATTCCACTTCTAAGCACAGTCGAACAGATCTGCGTACCTATGTCCATTAAAAGACATACACAAGAATGTTCATAGCAGCACTATTCACATTAGTCCCAAACTTGAAACAACCCAAATATCCATCTAAAGCAGAATAAATTGAAGTACATTCATGCATTGGAATATTGTTATACAGCAATAAAAGCGGAAGAATTATAACTGTATGCAACAATATGAAATATTCTCAGATTCGTAATGTTGAATAAAAGGAGCCAAATACAAAAGAATATAGGTTTGAATCCATTTATTTTAAGTTTGAAAAAAGGCAAAACTAGTCTATAACGTTACAAATCTGGACAGTTGGGCTGAGATTATAGCATCTTGAAGTGGGTATAGGAAGGCTTCTGGGGTCCTGGTAACATATGTTACTTGGTCGAGATACTCTTTACAAGGATGTGTTCCCTTTGTGAAATTCATTGAGTCACATGCTTATGTTTTGTGCACTTTTCTGTATGCATGTTAGACTTAAATAAAAAGTTTAAAAAATTACCAAATTGTTCAGATTATCATCATCCAGCTTTTCCTTTGGCAACTCTTGCTTTTAACTATGGTGACAGTATTTATGTCTGATGCTTTTTTACAGACTCTCCCATGTAAATGGAACTACTCTTTCGCTGTCTTACATAATTTGGCTCCTTGCTTGCATCAAAGAACCACTTTGAAAGCCAAAAATTTAATAACTTTCAGCTTTGGGATAAGTTTAAGAGAATAATTGAATTAAATTGAGGGAATTTGAGAGAAAATTAGCTTTCCCCAGCATGATGTGGGCTGCAAAAAAGAACTAGGCAGAGACCATGATGAGGAAACCAGAAATTCTTTGCTAATTCCATTTGGAATTCTGAGTGAGAATCACCCAGTTTTCTGCAGCAAAACTGAGTAGAACATTCATGTAATAGGGCAACGTCTTGAAAGTTACTGATGTTATTTAATAGTATCTTTGTCAAAACATAGTAATCTAGGTCAAAGTCTGAGGCCTGAGACAAGACTGAGAAAAGAGAAGTCACAGGGTATCATTGAAAATATATTTGCTAGAAATGACGCAGGGCTCAAAGTGGGTACACTAAGCTTTCTGGCTAGGAATTATCCGCTGGCCACAGTAACCTCATCAGAGAATATACAGGAAATGAGATGCATTTTGGTGAATCGGGGAGTTTCTTTGTTTTGCTGAAATTTTGTGATAATCTCTTCACATTCTCTTTCACTGTTACTATTTTTAGATAGCTTTAAAATGCAAAGATGGCCTTCATGATATCTGATATCCTGGAAGAAAAGGCAGGGTACAGGACAGCTAAGGAAACATCCCAGAAAACTGGCTATGACTTAACTTCCTACTGTGTTTTCCTAAATGGCTAGAGGGATGGGGATGGAGGATATTTCCCCATCATATAACATCATCATTTCTATAAACATGGTATGCTTTCATCATTTAGTTAGAAGTGACTTCTCATAGCAAATATAAATTGTACTTCACAGAGTTGTGAAAATTAGTTATCTGTAACTAATTTATTGAATGCTAAATTCAATAAATATTAGGTGCTATTAGTAGTAGTAGTACACACATTAATATCCCTCCCTAGCAAGTAACAAGATATAGTGATAGGTCAATTACAGTTATTCTTATCCAATACTGCATTAATAGTGAGTATTCCTTATCCATTAGAAACGGAGATATGAAAGTGGTCTAATCAATTTGGAACTCTTTCAGGATGGGGGAAGGAGAATGGAATTATTTTGCTAGTACCTGTTGGCCCTGGTATTCAGGTTTAGAGCTACCCTGCTGGAATGGCTTGGAGTCCTTCAGTACCACCTTGAAGATTAGATCTATGTGGTGGTGTCAGAAAGAAGCTGACAATTGGTCCCTTTGGCTGCAAACAGCATTACAAAAACAAAGCACAAGATCTGTCAATGGAGAGGCTTGTATAAGATTTTTCAAGCACTTACAAAGTGGAAATCTTTTTAAAACTTGTTTCAGAGGAGTTCCACAGAAGAATGAATTCTAGTACAATCCTGAGGGTTCTTTGCCTAATTTAAGAATAATAAATACTCAGTAAGAAAAGGAATTGGATTTCTAAGTATCAATATTGCTCAATTTAGAGGCATTAGATAAACTGAGGTGAAAAAAAAGATGTTAGTGTTAATATTACAATACTTTTTATAAACTTTCATTTTTTATGTTATAAAATTTAAAGGAACTTTTAAATTCATTCTAAGGCTTCTGATCTGTCTTCTTTAGAATACTACAGTTTAAAATGATTCTAGCAGCTTCTAAAGAAAAACAGATCACCTATCAAACCCAAACTCCCATATGAAATACTTTGCCCGATATAGGAGAGAATTCTTTTGAGAAATGACATGTCTGTGTATAAAGGATTATATAAATTTCTGTGTTGGTTAATTTTAATAACAACAGTATGATAATACAAAATCTTATGAAAAGAATATCCTTTTGACTTTTTGCTAAATAATGACAATAGTAATCACTGATTAGAAATTTTCACATAAACACAATTCCAACTTGTATATCAATACTGTGCTGTTTGTCAAGGCTTACTTCTTCTTTTTATAAGGCACTGTCTTTACAAACAAAGTAATTCAAATTAACCAACCATGTCCTCCAAACATAAATAGAAATGATACTAACTATTGATTAAAATAAAAAGCACTTAAAAATAGCATTAATTCTTACCAACTCCAGAGGTTATTGATTCTGCATCAATGTCACTAGCTCTTTTTCTTGCCACTTCAGCTAGTGCCAATTCACCTTTATCTAGTGCAAGGTAATGAATATCCTGAGGAAATAAAGCAAAATAAAAGATTGATTCAAAATGAATCTTGCTCAAATTACAAAGAGGATTTTGAAAGAAACTTATTGTTCAGATTACAAAATAGAAAGTTTGTAAATATTCTTTTCTGTATTTTAAGTTTCTTAGTTTTCTAGTATAAGCAAATTTTTCTGAATTGGAGATCACAGCTATAACTAAAGGCAAGTATTTAAATAAATTATTTTAAGCTGTGAGGGAAAATACAAGTTTTTAATAAAGTCTTTGACATACTCAGTTTTGTCAGGGAATAAAAAATGTTAATTGCTATTTTTCTTTTGTAAGACATTAATATCTGAGGGTGTGTCTTCAGATTTTAATTGCATATTATGCTAAGCACGATACAAGGGATACTAAACAGATTCGTTGCTGTGTCTGGCATATATTTGTTATTATTAATATTACTAGTATTATGAAATAAAATAATTAGTACCAACTAAGTGCTGGGCACTGTTTTGGAGTATGGCGATCAATTATAATACCGTATCTCAAAAAGCTGTATGCCCAGTGGGGAGAGAGACCACTGTAAACCAATAGTTAATTACAAAAAAGTATGATAGATTTTATAGCACATATGTGCAGGATGCTGTGGAACCAAAGAGGAGGAACTGATCTTTGATGGTAGTCTTGAAGGGTGAATAAGAGTTACTATAAGAGGGGGAAAATGGAGAAAAGGTGACAGGGAATGAATGATGTCTGGTGCAGATATGCAGAAAAGCCTGAGAAAACACAACTCTCAGACAATGGCAGATCTTTCGATATGGAAGGAGTGTTGGATGTGTAGGAGAAAGCAGTGAAAAGTAATACTGAACAAGTGGAGTCACTAAAAAGGATTTAGATCTCTTTTTGCTATGCAGAATGATTGTTGGAATGAAAATTTTATTGAAATAAAAATGGGGAAAGAATATGAACAACCACTTACAGTGAAGAAATAGATATAAATGGCTTATAATCATTAAAAGATATGTGACCTTATGTAAATAAATGCAAGCTGAAAAATGTAATTTCAAATTGGATAAATCTTTAAAAGTAAATAATAATTACAGGTTGCAAAGTTTTGGGAAAATAGGCATGTAACACTTACTGGGAATATAATTGGTTAAGACTTTATTTATTTTTTGAGACAGAGCCTCACTCTGTTGCCAGGCTGGAGTGCAGTGGCGTGATCTCGGCTCACTGAAACCTCTGCCTTCCCAGTTCAAGTGATTCTCTTGCCTCTGTCTCTTGAGTAACCGGGATTACAGGCATGCACCACCATGCCTGGCTAGCTTTTGTATTTTTAGTAGAGACGGGGTTTCACCATGTTGATCAGGCTGGTCTTGAACTCCTGACCTTGTGATCTGCCCGCCTCGGCCTCCGAAAGTGCTGGGATTACAGGTATGAGCCACTGCACTAGCCAAGGGTCAGTAAGCTATGGCCCATGGGCCAAATCTAGCCTGCTTTTGATACAGTCCTCAAATTAAGAACGGTTTTTACATTTTTAACGGTTGGAAGAACTGTGCTCAATCACTGCTACTGAACACTGAGTGGCTTTGAAATTAGCTTTTGCTGCAAATTTGAAACGGTTTCAAGCTAAAGTTACAAAGTAAAACAGTGCTTATATGTGAAACTTATATGTGAAACATAATGTGATAAAGTCATTTCAATGAGAACATTGTTTGAATTGCAAGTAATGTCAGGCTGCATCACATACTTCCTGCACTGTCAAAAGGTTTTTTTTTTTTTTTTTTTTTTTTTAAATCATCTCCATTCCTACACAAATTTTCAGCAATATATTTTCTGATTTCAAATTACAGCAGTGTTTTTCAGACCTTGATGCAAGTGCAAAGGAAATTTACATATTCCAAAATCCATTTAACTGTGCAATTGAGGAACTTTAATTGGAAGTGATTTGCAATGTAATGACATGCTAAAAGGCATTCTAGCCTTTTAGCTAATAGAATTCTAAAAATGCCTGCCAGTCTGTTGAATATACTCAATTAAAAGCATATACTCATGGATTGATATCAGTATTTGGCAGTACTTATATATGTGGAAAGACATTTTCAAAGGTGAAATATGTAAAATCTCATTGTAGATAAGCATTAACAGATGAACGTTAGCTAAAGATTTTGATAGGAAACACCAGCTTTCAAACCCAATTAAGTGAAATGTTACCTCCTCTGAAAAGGATTCCATTCTTCACATATGTAGAGCTATATCACAAAAATTGTACTCTTTTAATTTCATCAATAAAGATTTATGGAAATTTTCTGTCTTGTTATATAAGTACCTACATAATAACTTCAGTTTTGCCTCTTGGCTCACAAATCTCTAATATTTGCTATCTGGCCCTTTGTAAAAAAGTTTGCTGTACCTGTATTTTAACAATATATCATAATTTAAAATATACTTTTGGTAAATCTTCCTAAGGAAATGATGGGACAGTATCCAAGATTGGTAATTAAAGCACTGTTTATAACAGTGAAAAACTGGAGGCAACTTAAATGTACAATCAAAATAATATGTGGTTTTTAATTTTTAATCCAAGAATAGCATGATACTTTAATAATAGATTCTTATATTCAGAGAAGAATTTGGTAAGTTGAAAATATATACTTTTTTCAACTTTGCAAATATTTAAGATTTTTACATCTATGCTCTTAAGAATAGTCTGTGACTTTGTTTACTTGAACTGCCCTTGGCTGGTATCAAGATTACACTGGTCTTATAAAATGAGCTAGGTGGCTTTCCCTGTTTTCTGTTCTTTGATGAAATTTGTATTTATTGTTGAAAGCAAAAAATATGCAGTACATTTGAGAAGATATTACCAACCATTACTAAAGAACATAAATGGACATCTGATTAAAATACAGACATACACATGCTTATATCTAGGAAGACCATACATTTATAAAAATTTCAATTCTGACCCCATATATTCTGTAAAACTCAGTGGAGTTCTAATCAAAATCCCCTCAACTTGATAAATTGATCTTAAAATTAATATGTCAAAACAAATGGTGAAGAATATCTAAAACTTATTCTAGTTAATTTTAAAACTATAGAACACTGATATACAGCCATATAAACAAACAAACAAAAAAACATACCCATATATAGATGGTTCTATTTGTGGTACCATTATGAGTACTTTATGTTTAGAAGTAAGTGTGGGCTATAAGATCTGTGGTCAAATTATTTCTGGAATGTTTTCTGTCTCTCATTTTTGCATTCTTCCTTAATTCTCTGATTTCTCCCCTGTATTTAAAAAAATAGTTCTAGGGAATTGGGGTCATCGATTTGAAGAGGGCAAATTAAAACATAAAAATAAAAGAGATCATGCTTTACTTTGCCCAGGCTAGATTCAAACTCCTGGGCTCAAGTGAACCTTCTGCTTCAGTCTCCTGAGTAGGTGGGACTAGAGGTGCTAGCTAAGAGGGCAAACATTAATAGTTCTTAAATTGATATTATATCTCCCCCATGAAAGTTTTAATTTCATAATCTGTTTGGAAACATGCTATGCAGTCCATTTATTTGCTGATTCACCTGTGGACCTCCTCATTATTCATATATTTGAATGTGGACTTAAGCAAAATGCATTCAAGAGTATATCTCTATAATTCCATGCCCCTCAGTCTGACAGAGTTAATTAAGCTTTAGAATCTGGTGAAAGACATATCTAGTATCTATATCACCTCTCAAGTGGCTATCTTCTGACTTTGTTTAATAATTTTTGATAGATTTAGCCTAGGAATTTAGTTTAAATGTTGGATTTACACAATTAAATGCTATAGTGTGAATGTCCCACCAAAACACATGTTGAAACTTAATTGCCAGTGCAATGGCATTGGAAGGTGGGGCCCTTAAGAGAGGATTAGGTCATGAAGGCTCTGCCATCATGAATAGATTAATGCTGTTATCACAGGAGTGGGTTAGTTATCAAAAGAATGGGTTTGTTGTAAAAGTGAGTTTGGCCCAATTTCCTTTCTCTGTCTCATGTGTTTACTCTGCCTTCCACCCTTCACCATGGGATCACTCTTACCAGATCCCAGCACCAAGCTCTTGGACTTCCCAGCCGCTAGAGCTGTTAACTGAATAAATCTGTTTTCTTTATAAGTTACCCAGTCTGTGGTATGCTGTTGTAGCAGCAGAAAATGGATTAAGACAACAAATATCTGGGAAATGGTCATAGTCTAAATGAATCAAGAAAATAAAACCCATTTGGCTGTATATTTCATTTTTATGTCCTTTACCTGGGTAGGCTAGCACATACAGGAATAATGGACATGGAGTAAGCTCATCGAGACTAATGCTAAGGTACTATTAAGTCTAAATATACTGAAGAAATTGCAAGCAAGTGGCCCACAAGCAGGGTAGTCATACTCATTGTAACATTAGTTTTAATGAACAGATATTAGCTAATCAAAAATCATTCCGCAAATAACTATGCAACGTTTACTGTGTGCCAGATACAGAGATGAATTTTCCATGAAGCTAATGAAGCTTAAGCTTCATTACCTCTTACTTGTAGAAGTCCTTTGTGGTATCTAATTTTGTATCTGAAAATTTAAATTCTTTTTCTTAAAAAAAAATTCCTCAAATTGTATCAGCTTCAGGCCCTGTAAAAGATGGATGTACCCCTGGCCAGACGCCTAGCTATCATGGTTCTAACAGACTAGTGGACTATGTTACTATATGTTACTTGTTTAGAATCACTTGTCTGGAAGACCCAACTATATGCTGTGCATACGAGGCTCACTTCACCTCTGAGGACACACAGACTCAAAGTAAATGGATGGAAAAAGATATTCCATTCAAATAGAAACGGAAAGATTGGAGATAGCTATACTTCCATCAGACAAGATATACTTTTTGTAAAAAGGCTGGGCATGGTGGCTCACACCTGTAATCCCAGCACTTTGGGAGGCCGAGGTGGGTGGATCACGAGGTCAGGAGATCAAGACCATCCTGGCTAACATGGTGAAACCCCGCTATGAAAAGAGAAAAAGAAGGTCATCTTATAGTGATAAAGGGTTCAGTTCATCAAGAAGTTATAACAATGGTAAATATATTTGCACTAAACATTGGAGCCCATGAATATATGAAGCAAATATTAGTAAGTTTGAAGGGAGAGAGAGATTGCAATACAATGATAGTAGACTTCATTACCCCCACTTTCAACACTGGATCATCTAAAGAAGAGAAAATCAATGAGGAGACATCAATTTAAACTACAATTTAAAAAAGGGACCTAACATATATTTTACAGCATTAGCATCCAACAGAAACAGAATATAAATTGTTTTCCAGTGTACGTTGAACATTCTTCAGAACATATTATATGCTGGGCCACAAAACAAGTCTCAACAAATTTAGGAAGACTGAAATCATGTATTTTCTGACCACAACGGCATGAAACTACAAATCAGTAAGAGGAACAATCTTGGAAAAGTCACAAATATGTATAAATGAAGCATCTTTCTGAACAACCAATTGGCCAAAGATGAAATTTATAAATACCTTGTGACAAACAAAAATGAAAACACAATATACCAAAACATATAAGATGCAGCAAAAGTAGTCCTAAGAGAGTATATGGTAAAAAGTGCCTACTTCAGAAAAGAATATCTCAAATAAACAATCTAACATTACACCTCAAGGAACTAGAAAAAGAAGAATAAGCCCAAACTTGGAAGGAAATAATAAAGAGAAAAAAGAAAAATTAGATACTAGAAAAATAATAGAAGAGATCAAGAAAACTAAAAGTTGGTTTTTGAAAAGATAAACAAAACTGACTAACCTTTCAGTAGACTAACAAAGAGAAAAAGAGAAGATTCAAATAAAATCAGAAATAAAAGAGGAGACATTATAAGTGTATACCACAGAAATACAAATAATCACAACATACTACTAGTACTATGAACAACTATATACCAATAACTTGGATAACCTAGAAGAAATGAATGAGCTCAAAGAAACATGCAGTCTACTAAGAATAAGTCAGGAAAAAAAATAGAAAATCTGAACAGACCAATAATGAGTAAGGAGACTGAATAAATAATCAGATAAGCCTAGGATTTGATGGTTTCACTGCTGAATTATATCAAATACTGAAAGAAAAAGTAAAAGCAATCCTTTTCAAGCCCTTCCAACAAACTCACTGTGAGGCCAGCATTACCCTGATACCAGCCAGACAGAGACACTACAGTAAAAGAAAATTACAGCCCAATGTCCCTGATGAACATAGATGCAAAAATACTCAACAAAATACCATCAAACCAAATTCAATGACACATTAAAAAAGATCATTCACCATGATGAAGTGGTATTTATCCCAGAAATTCAAGTATGGTTCAACATATATAAATCAATGTGTGATACACTGTATTAACAAGATAAAGGACAAAAACTGCATGACCATCTCAATAGATGTAGAAAAAGCATCTGACAAAATTCAACATCTGGTCACGATAAAAACTAAAAAAAATATGGAAGGAATATACCTCAACACAATAAAGGCCATATATGATAAGCCCACAGCTAACATCATACTCATTTGTTAAAAGTTGAAAATTTTTCCTCTAAGATCAGGAATAAGACAAGGATATCTACTCTTATCACTTGTATTCAACACAGTACTGGAAATCCCAGCCAGTGCAATTATACATGGAAAAGAAATTAAAAGTATCCTTATAGGAAAGGAAAATGTGAAATTCTGTTTGCTGATGACACAATCTTACAGAAAAAACAAAAAATTGTTCGAACTGATAAGTTTGTAGGTTGCAAAACCAACATGTGGTTGATTTGGCAGCTTATAAAATCAGTAAAGTTGCAGGTTATAAAATCAACATACAAAAATCAGTACTCGTTCAATACACTAACAATGAATTATCCAAAAAATAAATTAAGAAAACAATTCCATTTATACTAGCACCAAAAAAGAAAATACATAGGAGCAAATTTAACCAAACAGATGAAAAACCTATACACTGAAAATTATAAAACATTGATGAAAGAAATTAAGACACAAATAAATGGAAAGATATTGACTGGGCGCAGTGGCTCACACCTGTAATCCCAGCACTTTGGGACACTGAGGCGGGTGGGTCATGAGGTCAGGAGTTCAAGACTAGCCTGGCCAAGATGGTGAAACCCCGTCTCTACTAAAAATACAAAAATTAGCTGGGTGCGGTGGCAGGCGCCTGTAATCCCAGCTACTTGGGAGGATGAGGCAGGAAAATCATTTGATCGGTGGGTGGAGGTTGCAGTGAGCCGAGATCACTCCACTGCACTCCAGCCTGGGCAACAGAGTGAGACTCTGTCTCAATACATACATACATACACACACACACACACACACAGTTAAAAATAAATAAATGGAAAGATATCCCATATTCATGGATTAGTAGAAACAATAGTGTTAAAATGTTCATACTACCCAAAGTAATTTACTAATTAAATGCAATTCCTATCAAAATTCCAATGTCTTTTTTTTAGCAAAAGAGAAAAAACAGTCCTAAAATTAATATGGAACCAGATAATACCCTAGAGAGCCAACAATCTTGCATAAAAGGAACAAAGCTGGAGGCAACACAGTAACTTCAAAATATATTATAAAGCTGTTGAAACAAAGCAGCATGGTACTGGTATAAAAACAGACACTCTGAAGAATGGTACAGGATAGAAAGCCCAGATATAAATCCAAGTATTTATGGTCAGTTGATTTTCAACAAAGTGGCCAAGAACATGCAATGGGGAAAGAACAATTTATTGTCCTTTCCAATGTATTTAATAAATGGCGTTGGGAAAACTGGATATTCATGCGCAGAATAATAAAATTGGACCCTTACATCAAACCACATATAAAAATCAACTCAATGTCAGTCCCTCCTGTAGCCCCTCTGCCAGCAACTCGGGCGCCACCTCCGGCCGGCGTCTCAGGCCGGTGGGAGCCAGGCGCTGACGGGCGCGGCAGGGGCGGCCGAGCGCTCCTGCCGCTCCGGCGTCTGCGCTTCCCCACTGGGCTGGCCCATGGCGCCTGGGCGCTCTGAGATTGCCACTACTGCTCCAAGGGCACACGCAGAGGGATTTGGAATTCCTGGAGAGTTGCCTTTGTGAGAAGCTGGAAATATTTCTTTCAATTCCATCTCTTAGTTTTCCATAGGAACATCAAGAAATCATGAACAACTTTGGTAATGAAGAATTTGACTGCCACTTCCTCGATGAAGGTTTTACTGCCAAGGGCATTCTGGACCAAAAAATTAATGAAGTTTCTTTTTCTGATGATAAGGATGCCTTCTATGTGGCAGACCTGGGAGACATTCTAAAGAAACATCTGAGGTGGTTAAATGCTCTCCCTCGTGTCACCCCCTTTTATGCAGTCAAATGTAATGATAGCAAAGCCATCATGAAGACCCTTGCTGCTGTGGGGACAGGATTTGACTGTGCTAGCAAGACTGAAATACAGTTGGTGCAGAGTCTGAGGGTGCCTCCAGAGAGGATTATCTATGCAAATCCTTGTAAACAAGTATCTCAAACTAAGTATGCTGCTAATAATGGAGTCCAGATGATGACTTTTGATAGTGAAGTTGAGTTGATGAAAGTTGCCAGAGCACATCCAAAAGCAAAGTTGGTTTTGCGGATTGCCACTGATGATTCCAAAGCAGTCTGTCGTCTCAGTGTTAAATTCGGTGCCACGCTCAGAAATAGCAGGCTCCTTTTGGAAAGGGCAAAAGAGGTGAATATCGATGTTGTTGGTGTCAGCTTCCACGTAGGAAGCGGCTGTACCGATCCTGAGACCTTCGTGCAGGCAATCTCTGATACCCGCTGTGTTTTTGACATGGGGGCTGAGGTTGGTTTCAGCATGTATCTGCTTGATATTGGCGGTGGCTTTCCTGGATCTGAGGATGTGAAGCTTAAATTTGAAGAGATCACCAGCATAATCAACCCAGCGTTGGACAGATATTTTCTGTCAGACTCTGGAGTGAGAATCATAGCTAAGCCTGGCAGATACTATGTTGCATCAGCTTTCACACTTGCGGTTAATATCATCTCCAAGAAAATTGTATTAAAGGAACAGACTGGCTCTGATGATGAAGATGAGTCGAGTGAACAGACCTTTATGTATTATGTGAATTATGGTGTCTATGGATCATTTAATTGCATACTGTATGATCACGCACATGTAAAGCCCCTTCTGCAAAAGAGACCTAAACCAGATAAGAAGTATTATTCATCCAGCATATGGGGACCAATATGTGATGGCCTTGATCGGATTGTTGAGCGCTATGACCTGCCCGAAATGCATGTGGGTGATTGGATGCTCTTTGAAAACATGGGCGCTTACACTGTTGCTGCTGCCTCTACGTTCAATGGCTTCCAGAGGCCGGTGATCTACTATGTGATGTCAGGGCCTGCGTGGCAACTCATGCAGCAATTCCAGAACCCCGACTTCCCACCCGAAGTAGAGGAACAGGACACCAGCACCCTGCCTGTGCCTTGTGCCTGGGAGAGTGGGATGAAATGCCACCCAGCAGCCTGTGCTTCAGCTGGTATTAATGTGTAGATATCACCCTAGTAGCTGTTAACTACAAGTTTAGCTTAAATTAAGGGATTTGGGGGGACCATGTAACTTAATTACTGCTAGTTTTGAAATGTCTTTGTAAGAGTAGGGTCGGCACGATGCAGCCATATGGAAGACTAGGATATGGGTCACACTTATCTGTGTTCCTATGGAAACTATTTGAATATTTGTTTTACATGGATTTTTATTCACTCTTCAGACACGCTACTCAAGAGTGCCCCTCAGCTGCTGAACAAGCGTTTGTAGCTTGTACAATGGCAGAATGGGCCAAAAGCTTAGTGTTGTGACCTGTTTTTAAAATAAAGTATCTTGAAATAATTAGGCAAAAAAAAAAAAAAAAAAAAAAATCAACTCAAAATGGATAAAAGATATTATGTTAAGCACAAGATGTGAAACTTGTGGAGGAGGGAAAAGCTCCTCGACATTTGCCTGGGCAATGATTTATTGGCTAGGACTCCAAAAGCACAAGCAGTAAAAGCAAAAATAGATAAATGAGACTGCAATGAATGAAAAAGATTATGGACAGCAAAAGAAAGAAGTAACAGTGAAGAGATAAACCATGTGTTAGGAGAAGATATTTACAAACCATACATCTGATAAGGGGCCAATATCCAAAATATATAAAGAATTCAAACAACTCAATAGTAAGAAAACTCAAAGTATCTGAGCAGACATTTCTCAAAATAAGAGAGATAGATGGTATGAGATAGAGATAGATGATATACAGAGATAGATAGATGGTAAAAGTATCTGAGCAGACATTTCTCAAAATAAGAGAGAGAGATGCCAACAGATATATGAAAAACACTCAACATCTCTAGTCACCAAGGAAATGCAAATTTAAACCACAGTGAGATATCACCTCATGCCTGTTAGAATAGCTACTAATGTCAAAAAAGAGAAAAAGAATAAGTGTTGGTGAGGATATGAGGAGAAGGGAACCTGTGTATACTGCTGCTGGGAATGCAAATTAGTACAGCCATTTTGGAAAATAGCATGGAGGTTTCTTAAAAAAACTAAAAATACCATATGATCTAGCAATCGCACTTCTGGGTATATATTCAAAGGAATTGAAATTGATACGTCAAGCAGACGTTGGTACTCCCATATATTTCAAGATTTTTCACAATAGCCAAGTTATGGAGCAACCTAAGTGTCTATCAGTGGATGAATCGATAAAGGCAATGTGGTATATCTGCACAATGAGATATTATATACAGCCTTTAAAAATAAGAAAAGTTTTTCATTTGTGACAATATGGATGGAACTAGAGGACATTATGCTAAGTGAAAGAAGCCAGGTACAGAAAGATGGATACTGTATGATCTCACTTGTTATATATGGAATTTTTAAAAAGTTGATTTCAGAGAAACAGGAAGGTGATGACAGAGGCTGGAGGTTATGGTGGTGGGGAAAGGGAAGATGTTGATCAAAACATACAAAGTTTCAGCTAGACTGTAGGAATAAGTTTAGTGATCTTTAACACTATATGATGACCACCGTTAATAACAATGTATTGTATATTTCAAAATAGATTTTTATTTTTTATCTTTTTATTTTATTTTGTGAAACAGGATCTCACTCTGTCACCCAGGCTGCAGTACAGTGGCACGACCATGGCTCACTGCAACCTCGACCTCCAGGGCTCAGGTGATCGTCCCATCTCAGCCTCCCAAGTAGTAGGACTACAAGCACATGCCACCCCACTTGGTTAGTTTTGTATTTATTTATTTATTTATTTATTTATTTATTTATTTATTTATTTATTTTAGAGACAAATTTGTCATGTTGCCCAGGCTGATTTCAAACTCCTGGGCTCAAGTAATCCTCCCACCTCAGCCTCCCAAAGTGATGGGATTACAGGTATAAGTCACTGCTCCTGGCCTTCAAAAAAGATTTTTAATGTTATGATCACAAAAAATAAATTGGTAAGGTAACAATATGTTAATTAGCTCAAGGGAATCTTTCTGCAATGTATACATAGATCAGAACATCACATTGTACCCCACAAATATACACACATCACATTGTACCCCATAAATATACACAATTGTTATCTGTCAATTAAAAATGTAAAAGAATCATGCATCTTGGAGAAAGGCACAATAAAACATTGTAAGATATTTAGTGTTTTTTATTTGTTGGCCCTTTTTTGGAGTCACTGTATAAAATTAAAATGTCATATCACAAGTCTAAATGGACAATATACATAATTGATTTGAAAAGTGTCATATTGACAATTTTCAACTTGTACTTCAACCCAACCAGTGTTACTTAGTTGATAGATGGTTAAGTTATGAAAGTGTTACTAACTTGGAATCAAGTTTTCAGAAAGATATTCAGAAGAATGAACACCACTTAGTTTCTGTCATTCTCAATGACAATTTTATAATTTATCATTTGCCAATTTGACTTATATTAGCATCATCATTTAGCACTATTAAATGAAATTGGCTTCCAGTCAACAAAAGATGACAAACTGACAGTCTTTGGACATGATCCAGATTTCAAAATTTACACATATTCTGCCTATACATGTAAAATCTAAAATAAAAAACTTGCTGTTCCTAGGACTTCATTACCTTTCACAGAAGACTTTTGAATGTGCTACCAGAATGAATATGCAAATTTACAGCAAAAAAGTTTTAAAACTAAAAAAATATTGAATGGAGTTTCATCTTAAATCATACTTTGGATCAGTTATTGACAGATAATTATAAGTACTGTAACATATTGATATTGTTATAACCTTTTCTAATTTGTGAAATGTTCCTAAGATTGATAGGTTTCTATGAGATATGGAAGCACTAACAAAGACATGCAACGGCTTATACATATTTATAATTACTGTGTTCTTGTCCTGTATGATGCTTTGATTAGTTCAAATCCATTGATAATTGAACATTTTTATTCATATTCTACAGTTTTACAGGTTTAAACCTTGGTCAAAGTTGCCTTCAACACATTCAAATTCATGCTATTTCACCTACACATAAATGTGTAAAATATTGATACAATCCTCTTTGTGCTTATTTTAAAATGACACTTCCCTTTGGACAAATCTGATTAACTGCTTTAAGAACTGGGGAAAAATATTGTTTCTAATACTGTGTTTATATTTTAGAAGCATCATATTTTGTAGCTTTGAGGAGAATGAATGTAACTTTCAAGATAAGGAAGTATGTTAAATAACTTATCTCAGAGTTACATTAATAGAAATAAAAATTTTAGTAATCAATTGCTAACGTCCATATAAATGTTCCACAGTCTTTTTTATATTAGGTCAGAACAATGAATCATCACTTTAAAAGTGAAAAATATATGGAAAGAATCGATATTTTATTTTACCAAATTAAGAATTTACTTGTCTTGTCATATATTCTCATGTTAGAATAGGCTTGTAGGAATTACATGTTTTTGAAGGTTTTGTAGAACTCATAAGTAAAAACAAGTGCTTCCTTTCAGGAGTTCTATTTTTGACTACTTTTTGAATTTTCTCTGTGGGGTTACTGAACTAATTTTTTTTTTATTTCTTATGTCAATTTTAGCCATTTATATTTTTCTGGAAATTATTCACAGTGGGAAGGACGCTTTCAAGATGGCTAACCAGAGGCACCAGCACTCACCTCCTCCACAAAGAAGGACCAGAATATCAAGTAGATAATCAATACTGAATACAGCATTTAAGAGAGAACACTAGAATTCAGAGGGAAGTGACAGGGAACCTCTGAGTCACAGAAGGAGAGGGAAGAAAAGTTGCCAGCCAGCCAGGATTGGCACAGAGCCAGGAGAAACTCACCAGTGAAGGGAAAAGGTTAAAGTGAGAGGTCTATAGCAGTCTACTCTCCCATGATGGACTCCTACAGTCTTAGCCACAGAAGAGCTCCTCAGTCCTTATGGACCCTGAGACTAGTATAGGGACTTCTTGGAGTCCATGCAGTGGCATTGTTCCAGACAGATAGTTTGCACTGCAAACCACATCCCCCAAGACTCAAGCAGCTGTAGCATGACATCATTTTGAGAGCCCAGTCACAACAAATGATATCCTTCCCTGGGGCACAACAGCTCCTGAATGTCCACATCACTGGAGCTTTGCTGACATTTCCCCCAACATCAGCCCAGAGGGCTGTAGTACTGAGGCACTGGCTAGACTCAGTGGTATACCCAGGTTTGCAGCACTCTAGCCCACATACTGTCCTGCACCTGGGAAATGGGCAGTGATGTGTAATGGGGAGGCTGCCTGTGGGACAATGGGAGCCAGAACCAAAGTGTGTGCTCACCAGAGCCTGAGAGCCAACTTCCTGGGTCCGCTGTCACTGATAGCAGCCCTTCCTTGCTCCCAGCAGCAAAGCCAATGTGCACTTGCACATACCTTTGAGCAGCCCAGAAACCAGCCAACCTGGGCACCATCCTAAGGCCTAAGGACAGGCCCACCCTACCCACTGCTGCATGAGTGCACTGTCCAGGGCCCTGACGATTGATCTGCTTGTCTGCCACAGCCTGTGGTTGAGTGAAATATTAAGGAGCTTCAGGACAGGCCTACCTGGCCACCACTGCTGGTGCCCACATGTACCACTGAGGGGCCTCTGAATAGGTCTCCCCTGGTCACTGGCATCTGAGTACACTATCTGGGGTCCTGGGGACTGACTCATCCCATCACCGTCACTGGTGCCTACATGCACCATTGTGGTGGGGGGAAAGAGGGACTTGAAAACAGGCCTGCCCTGCCCATTGCCAGTGACTGCATGTACCATAAAGAAACCTGAAGATAGGTCTGTTCTGCCCACTGCCACTGCTTCCACTGCCCAAGCACACCATTTGGGGACGTGGGGATCAACCCATCCCACCCACCAACACTAGCACCTGCACATGCCTTTTGAGAGCATGACATCAGACCCACCCAGCCTGCTGCCAGTACTGCCGCCAACATCAACATACATGTGCCACCTGGGAGACAGTAAACTGGCTTGCCGAGACTGCCACAACCACTGGTGCCAGAATGTACTGCTTAGGGGCCTCTAGGTTGTCCCAACACTGCTACTGTCATTGCTAACATCATACATGCTGCCCAAGGACCCACCCACCCACCAACCACTGCCACTGCTAGTCCCTGAACAAGCAACCGGGAGGTCCAAGGGTCAGCCTGCATGCGCTTACCACCAGTGCCTGCATATGTGGTGCACATCCAGCCCACTACCACCACTATTGCTGCCTGAAGACCAGCCCTCCTGACATTCCCATCCTCAGCAAAGCCTCACTATAGCTCTC
Source organism: Theropithecus gelada (assembly GCF_003255815.1). NCBI lineage: Eukaryota > Metazoa > Chordata > Mammalia > Primates > Cercopithecidae > Theropithecus > Theropithecus gelada. The sequence continues at coordinate 83,888,308 of NC_037681.1, forward strand.
GCTAACAACTGCAGCCCAAGCAACTGAGGAATTAACAGGCACCACTAATTCTGATGACAGCCAATGAAATATGATGACTACATGAGTGTGCCCAACCAGAATCAAAGCCTAATCAACCTACCCAACCAACACTATAGGTACATCTTTAGGAAAATGTCTTACCCTATGAAAACCAATCTATAAAACTGGAAGAAACAACTGCTACACCAGATATCAACAGAAAGACACAAGAAACATGAAAAGGCAAGGAAACATGATACTGCCAAAAGAACATAATAATTCTCCAGCAATAGATTCCAATGAAAAAGAAATCTGTAAAATGCCTGAAAAAGGATTCAAAATAATAATATTAAAGAAGCTAAATGGGATACAGATAAAAATTTTAAAACAATCAGAAACACAATTCATGATCTGAATGAGAAATTCAACAGAGACATTTTAAAAATTCTGAAACTGAAGAATATAATGAATGAAATAAAAAATACAACTGAGGGTTTAAACAACAGATTAGATCAAATACAAGAAATAATCTAAGAACTGGAAGACAGTTTTGACACCATAAATCTACCAAATATTTGAATTTTCAGAGTCCCAGAAGGAGACAATATGGGCAAAGATATAGAAAACCTACTTAACAAAATAATAGCTGAATACTTCCCAAATCTTTTTTTTTTTTTTTTTTTTTTTTGAGACGGAGTCTCACTCTGTCACCCAGGCTGGAGTGCCGTGGCGGGATCTCAGTTCACTGCAAGCTCCGCCTCCCGGGTTTACGCCATTCTCCTGCCTCAGCCTCCCAAGTAGCTGAGACTACAGGCACCCACCACCTCGCCCAGCTAATTTTTTGTATTTTTTAGTAGAGACGGGGTTTCACCATGTTAGCCAGGATAGTCTCGATCTCCTGACCTCATGATCCACCCGTCTCAGCCTCCCAAAGTGCTGGGATTACAGGCTTGAGCCACCGCGCCCGGCCAATACTTCCCAAATCTTACAAGAGACATGGACATTCAGATACAGGAATCTCAAAAGGTTCTTAAATAGATACAATCCAAAAAGGTTTTCAAGCCACGTTATAGTCACTGTTAAGAGTCAAAGAAAGAATTCTAAAAACAGCAAAAGTGTCAAGTCACATATAAGGGAATCCCATCAGACTAACACTGGATTTTTCTTTTTACAAGACAGGAGAGAATAGGATGATACATTCAAACTACTGGAAGAAAAAAAACACTGTCGGCCAAGACTACTGTACTCAGAAAAGCTTCTTTTCAAAAATGAAGGCAAAATAAAGAAATAAAGTGTTTCCCAGATAAGCAAAAACTGAGAGAATTCATCACCACTAGATTGGTCCTACAAGAAATATTTAAGGAAGTCCTAGATCTGGAAGCAAAAGGATGATACCTACCATCATGAAAACACATAAACTATAAAACTCACTGGTAGAGCAGACATACAGTAAGAGAAAGAGAAAGGAGTCAAATGTTACTACTATAGAAACCCAACAAACTACAATGATAAACAGTAAGAGAGGAAGAAAAGAATAAAGGATATACAAAACAAACTTAAAACATGTAACAAAAAAAAAACCGAAATAAGTCCTCATCTAACAATAATAACCGTGAATGTAAATGGATTAAATTCCCCATTTAAAAGATACAGACAGCTTGAATGTATTAAAAAGACATGACCCAACTATATGCTTCCTATAAGACTCACTTCACCTGTAAAGGTACAATAAACAAAGTAAAGGGATAGAAAAATATTTGCTGCACAAATATAAACCAACAGTGAATAGGAGTAACTATATTTATATCAGGTAAAATAGAATTTAAATACAAAACTAAAAAGAGACAAGGAAGGTAATTATATAATGATGAAGGGATCAATTCAGCAAGAGGGTCTAACAGCTCTAAATGTGTATGCACCCAACACTGAAACACACATACACACACACACAGAGCAAATATTATTATATATAAATGGAGAGACAGACTTAAATACAATAATAGTTGGAGACTTCAACACTTTTCCTTCTCAGCATTGGACAGATAATCTAGATAGAAAATCAACAAAGAAACATTGGATTTAAACTGCACTGCAGACCAAATGGACCTAACAGCCATTTACAGAACATTTTATTCAACAGTTACAAAATATGTACTCTTCTCATCAGCACATGGAATATTCTCCAGGATTGACCATATGTGTTAGGCCACAAAACAACTCTCAACAAATTTTTAAAAAATCATATCAAGTATCTTCTCAGACCACAAAGGAAGAAAACTAGAAGTTAATACCAAGAGTTACTATGGAAAATGTACACATACAGGGAAATTAAACAATATGTTCCTCAATGACCCCTGAATCAAAGAAGAAATTAAGAAGGAAATAAAAAAATGGAAACAAATGAAAATGGAAATACAACATACTAAAACCAATGGGATACAGCCAAAGCAGTGCTAAGAAGTACTTTTTTGTACATCAGAAAAGTAAGAAGATTTCAAATAAACAACTTAACAATGCACCTGAAGGAACTAGAAAAGCAACAAACAAAACCCAAAATTAGTAGAAAAAGAAAAATAATAAAGATCAGAGCAGAACTAAACAAGATAGAGACTAATAAATAACACAAGAAAATTGGTTCACTGAAAAGATAAAAATCTATAGATAAAGATAAAACATAGATAAAAACATATTGTTTAATTTCTAGCTAGACTAACAAGAAAAAAGGAGAAAAACTGAAATAAGATCAGAAAGGTAAAGGAGACATTACAACTGATATCAAAGAAACAGAAAGGATCATCTCAGACTTTTATGAACAACTATACATCAACAAATTGGAAAACCTACAGGAAATGCGTAAGTTCTTGGACATATACAACCTACCAAGATTATACCAGGAAGAAATAGAAAACCTGAAGAGAACAAGTTTTTTCTTCATTAACAAGATTTAATCAGTAATGAAAACTCTCCCAACAAAGAAAAGCCAACTGCTTTATTATTGAATTTTACCAAACTTAGAAATGAATACCAATTCCTCTCAAACTATTTCAGAAGACTGAAGAGCAAAAATTCTCCTAACTCATTCTATGAGGTCAGCATTACCTCAATACCAAAACCAGACAAGGATATGACAAAGAAAAAAAAAAAAAAACCTATAGGCCAAAAACCTACAGGCCAATATGCCTGATGAACACAGTTGCAAAAATCCTCAACAAAATACTAGCAAACTGAATCTAACAAGACATCAATAAGACAATACACCAAGATCAAGTGGGATTTATCCCAGGGATGCAAGGATGCTTTAACATATGCAAATTGATAAAAGAACAGAATGAAAGATAAAAACCATTTGATCATCACATAGATGCAGAACAAATGTGATAAAATTCAACATCCATTCCTGGTTAAAAAAACAAAAAACAAAAACAAAAACAAAACAAAAAAAACTCTCAAGTTAGGCCAAAAAGGAACCTACCTCAATATAATAAAGGCCATATATGAAAAACTGACAGCTAGCATCATACTGAATAGGGAAAAGCTGAAAGCATTTCTTCTAAGACCTGTAACAAGAAAAGGATATCCACTTTCACCACTCCTGATCAATATAGTACTGTAAGTCCTAGCCAGAACAATCAAGCAAGAGAAAGAAAGCTGGAAAAGATAAAGTCAGATTTGCAGACAGCATGATCTTATACCTAGAAAGTTATTAGAAATGACAAATGAACTCAGTAAAATTTCAGTTTACAAAATTAACACATAAAAATCAGCAGAGTTTCTATATATCAATAAGGAACTAGCTGAAAAATAAATCAAGAAAGAAATCCCATTTGCAATGGCTACGAAAAAATACATAAGAAATGTTTAACCAAGAAGGTCAAAGACCTGTATGAGGAAAATGAAATAACACCAGTAAAAAAACTAAAGAGGACACAAACAAATAGAAAGACATCCCATGCTCATGGATCAGAAGATTTAGTCTTATTAAAATGAATCAGGGAGAACCAGGAAGATGGTGCATAGGAGGCAGGACTAGCTTGCAGCTCCTGCTTGGATAGACAAAACAGTGTATAGAAACTCACATCATGAACTTTTTTTCCAAAAAGTACTGCAGGAACATATCAAGAAAGCTGAGAGAATCCATAGACTCTCTGAAGGAACTTGATCACCGTGCAGGCTCCCTCAGACACTGAAAATCTGTGCCGGTATCCACGGCTGAAAGATCTGAAGACAAATCACATTAAAGGATTCTTTGCAGACATTCCCCAGTACCAGCCCAGAGCCCAGTAGCTCCACTGGGTGGCTCAACCCAGAAGAGCAAAAACAATCACTGCAGTTCCGCTCTCAGGAAACCCCATCCCTAGGGGGAAGGGGGAGAACACCATATCAAGGGAGCACTCCATGGGACAAAAGAATCTGAATAGCAGCCCTTGAGTTCCAGATCTTCCCTCTGATATAGTCCACCAAATGACAAGGAACCAGAACAATTCTGGTAATATGATAAAACAACGTTCTTTAACACCCTAAAAAGATCATACTAGCTCACCAGCAATGGAGCCAAACCAAGATTAAATCTTTGAATTGCCAGAAAAAGAATTCAGAAGGTTAATTATTAAGCTAATCAAGCAGGCATCAGAAAAAGGTGAAGTCCAACTTAAAGAAATAAAAAACATGATACAGGATATGAAAGGAAAAATCTTCATTGAAATAGTTAGCATAAATAAAAACAATCACAACTTCCGAAAATCAAGGACACACTTAGAGAAATGCAAAATGCACTGGAAAGTCTCAGCAATAGAATTGAACAAAGAGAAGAAAGAACTTCAGAGCTTGAGGACAAGGCTTTCAAATTAACCCAATCCATCAAAGACAAAGAAAAAATAATATATAAAAGTGAAGAAGGCCTATAAGAAGTTTGGGATTACGTTAAGTGTTCAAACCTAAGAATAATTGATGTACCCAAGGAAGAGGAGAAATCTAAAAGTCTGGAAAACATATTTGAGGGAATAATCGAGGAAAATTTCCTTAGCCTTGCTAGAGGTCTAGACATGCAAATACAAGAAGCTCAAAGAACACGTGGGAAATTTATCACAAAAAGATCATTGTTTAGGCACATAGTCATCAAGTTATCTAAAGTTAAGATGAAGGAAAGAATCTTAAGAGCTGTGAGGCGAAGGCATCAGGTAACCTACAAAGGAAAACCTACCAGAGTAACAGCAGATTTCTCAGCAGAAACCCTACAAGCTAAAAGGAATTGGGGTCCTATTTTTAGCCTCCTTAAACAAATCAATTATCAGCCAAGAATTTTGTATCCACTAAGTTTCATAAATGAAGAAAAGATACAGTCTTTTCCAGACAGACAAATGCTGAGAGAATTCGCCACTACCATGCCAGTACTACAGGAACTGCTAAAAAGAGCTACATCTTGAAACAAATCCTCAAAACACACCAAAATCAAACTTCCTTAAAGCATGACTGTCACAGGCCCCACATAACAATAACACAAAGAAAAAAAAACCACCACAAGGTATTCAGGCTACAAATAGCATGATGAATAGAATAGTACCTCACACCTCAGTCCTAATGTTGAATGTAAACAGCCTAAATGCTTCACTTAAAAGATACAGAATGGAAGAATGCATAAGAATTCACCAACCAAGTTTCTCTTGTCTTCAGGAAACTCAACATATAAGAACTCCCATAAATTTAAGGTAAAGGGGTGGAAAAAGATATTCCATGCAAATGGACAACAAAAGTGAGCAGGAGTAGCTATTTATATATCAGATAAAACAAACTTTAAGACAACAACAGTTTAAAAAGACAAAGAGAAACATTACATAATGATAAAAGAGCTAGTCCAACAGGAAAATATCACAATCTTAAATATATATGCACCTAACACTGGAGCTCCCAGATTTATAAAACAATTACTGCTAGACCTAAGAAATGAGATAGATGGCAACACAATAATAGTGGAGGCCATTAATACTTTACTGACAGTACTAAACAGGTCATCAAGACAGAAAGTCAACAAAGAAACCATGGACTTAAACTATACTCCAGAGCAAATGAACATAACAGATATTTACAGAACATTCTACCCAACAACTGCAGAATATACATTCTGTTCATCAGCACATGGAAAGACAGAGCATATGAAGACCATATGACAGACCAGAAAACAAATCTCAGTAAACTTAAGAAAAACCTAAATTGTATCAAGTACTTTCAGACAACAGTGGAATAAAATTGGAAATCAACCCCAAAAGGAATCCTCAAAACCATGTAAATACATGGAAATTAAATAACCTGTTCCTGTATGATCTTTGGGTCAACGATAAAATCAAGATGGAAATTTAAAAATTCTTTGAACTGAATAAGAATAGTAACACAACCTGTCAAAACCTCTGGGATACAGCAAAAGTGGTGCTAAGAGGAAAGTTCATAGCCTTAAATACCTACATCAAAAAGTCTGAAAGAGCACAAAGAGACAATCTAAGGTCACACCTCATGGAACTGTACAAACAAGGACAATCCAAACTCAAACCCAGTAGAAGAAAAGAAATACCGAAGATCAGAGCAGAACCAAATGAAATGATTGAAACAACACACCAAAAAAAATACAAAAGATAAGTGAAACAAAAAGCTTGTTCTTTGAAAAAATAAAATTGATATACATTAGTGAGATTAACCAAGCAAAGGAGAAGATCCAAATAAGCTCAATTAGAAACAAAATGGGAGATATTACTACAGATACCATAGAAATACAAAAAGGCTGCTATGAACACCTTTTTGTGTGTAAACTAGAAAACCTAGAGGAGATGGATAAATTCCTAGAAATATACAACCCTCCTAGATTAAACCAGGGAGATACATAAACTCTGAACAGACCAATAACAAGCAGTGAGATTGAAATGGTAATAAGACTGCCAACCAAAAAAAAGTCCAGGTACCAGATGGATTCACAGCTGAATTCTATCAGACATTCAAGGAAGAACTGGTACCATTCCTACTGACATTATTCCAGAGGAGAAAGAGGGAATCCTCCTTAAACCATTCTATGAAACCAGTATCACTATAATACCAAAACCAGAGAAGGGCATAACAAAAAAAGAAAACTACAGACAAATATCCTTGATGAACATAGATGCAAAAATCTCAATAAAATACTAATTGAATCCAACAGCCTATCAAAAAGATAATCCACCATGATCAAGTGGGTTTCATACCAGGGATGCAGGGATGGTTTAATATACCACATAAACGCAATTAAAAACAAAAATCACATGATCATCTCAATAGATGCAGAAAGAGGATTAGACAAAATCCGGCATCCCAGTAGGATTAAAACTTCAAAAAAGTCAGCATAGAAGGGACAGAGCTTAATATAATAAAAGCCATCTATGACAAACCCACATACAACATAATACTGAATGGGGAAAAGTTGAAAGCATTCCCCCTGAGACTGGAACAAGACAAGGATGCTCACTTTTACCACTTCTATTCAACACAGTACTGGAAGTCCTAGTCAGAGCAATCAGACAAGAGAAAGAAATCAAGGGCATCCAAATTGGTAAAGAGGAAGTCAGACTGTTGCTGTTTGCTGATGTTATGATCATATATCTAGAAAACCTTAAAGACTCTCCAGAAAGCTCCTAGAACTGGTAAATGAATTCAGCAAGGTTTCAGGATACAAAATTAATGCACACAAATCAGTAGCTCTGCTATACACCAAGAGCGACCAAGCTGAGAATGAAATCAACAACTCAACCCCTTTTACGATAGCTGCAAAAAAAGAAAAAAAAAAGAAAAGAAAGTAAAATACTTAGGAATGTATCTAACCAAGGAGGTGAAAGACTTCCACAAGGAAAACTACAAAATACTGCTGAAAGAAATCATAGACAACACAAATAAATGGAAACACATCCCATGCTCATGGATGGGTAGAATCAATATTGTGGAAATGGCCATACTGCCAAAAGCAATTTACAAATACCACCATCATTCTTCACAAAACTAGAAAAAACAATCCTAGAATTCATATGGAACCAAAAAAGAGTCCTGTATTAGTTCATTTGCATGCTGCTGATAAAGGCATAACCAAAAGTGGGAAGAAAAAGAAGTTTAATTGGACTTACAATTCCATATGGCCGGGGAGGCCTCAGAATCATGACGGGAGGTGAAAGGCACTTCTTACATGGCTGAGGCAAGCGAAAAAATGAGGATGAAGCAAAAACAGAAACCCCTGATAAACCTATCAGATCTCATGAGACTTATTCACTATCATAAGAATAGCATGAGAAAGACTGACCCCCATGATTCAATTACCTCCCCATGGGTCCCTCCCACAATACGTGGGAATTCTGGGAGATAAAATTCAAGTTGAGATTTGGGTGGGGACACAGCCAAACCATATCAAGCCCACATAGCCAAAGCAAGACTAAGCAAAAAGAACAAATCTGGAAGCATCACATTACCCAACTTCAAACCATACCCTAAGAACACAGTCACCAAAACAGCATGGTACTGGTATAAAAATAGGCACATAGGACCAATGGAACAGAATACATAACCCAGAAATAAAGGCAAATATTTACAGCCAACTGATCTTTGACAAAGAAAACAAAAACAAAGTGAGGAAAGGACACCCTTTTCAATAAATGGTGCTAGGATAATTGGCTAGCCACATGTAGAAAATGAAACTGGATTATCATCTCTTACTTTATACAAAAATCAGCTCAAGATGGATCAAAGTCTTAAATCTAAGACCTGAAACCATAAAACTTCTAGAAGATAACATCAGAGAAACCCTTGTAGACATTGTCTTAGGCAAAGACTTCATGACCAAAAAACCAAAAGCAAATGCAACAAAAACAAAGATAAGTAGATGGGACTTAATTAAACTAAAAAAGTTTTTCTGCACTGGAAATGAAATAATCAGCAGAGTTAATAGACAACCCACAGAATGGGAGAAGATCTTCACAATCTATACATCTAACAAAGGACTAATATTCGGAATCCACAAATAACTCAAATCAGCAAGAAAAAAAGCCAACAATCCCATAAAAAAGTAGGCTAAGGACATGAATAGATAAATTCTCAAAAGAAGATAAACAAATGGTCGACAAGCATATGGGAAAATGCTCAACATCACTAATTATCAGGGCAATGCAAATCAAAACCACAATGTTATACCACCTTACTCCTACAAGAATGGCCATAATAAAAGAATTTAAAAAAATAATGTTGGTGCAGATGTGGTGAAAAGGGAACACTTTTACACTGTTGGTGGGAATGTAAACTAGTACAACCACTGTGGAAAACAGTGTGGAGATTCCGTGAAGAACTAAAAGTAGCATTACCATTTGATCCAGCAATCCAACTACTGGGATCTACCCAGAGGAAAAAAGTCATTATACAAAAAAGAGACTTGCACGTGCATGTTTATGGTAGCAAAATTTGCAATTGCAAAAATATGGAACCAGTCCAAATACCTATCCATCAACGAGCTGATAAAGAAAATGTGGTATATAAATATACTATGGAATACTACTCAGCCATAAAAAGGAATTGAATAATGGCATTTGCAGCAACCTGGATGGAATTGGAGACTATTATTGTAAGTGAAGTAACTCAGGAATGGAAAATTAAACATCATATGTTCTCACAAGTGGGAGCTAAGTAAGCTATGGAGGATGCAATATTGTAAGAATGCTACAATGGACTTTGGAGACTCAGAGAAAATGGTGGGGGTGGGGTGAAAGATAAAAGACTTTAAATTGGGTATACTGGACACTACTTGGGTGATGGGTGCACCAAAATCTCAGAAATCACCACTAAAGAACTTATTCATGTAACCAAACACAACTTGTTTCCCTAAAACCTATTGAAATAAAAAATATAATGAACCATACCACCCAAAGCAATCTACAGATTCACTGCAATCCTTATCAAAATATCAATGACATTCTTCACAGAAATAAAAAGTAATAATCCTAAAAGTATTATGGAACCACAAATAACTCTAAATAGCCAAAGCAATGTGAGCAAAAAGACCAAAGCAGAAGGTACTCTACTAAAATATAATACAAAGTTATGGTAACCCAAAAAGCATGGAACTGGTATGAAAACAGACACAGGTGCCTGGGCGCAGTGGCTCACACCTGTAATCCCAGCACTTTGGGAGGCTGAGGCAGGTGGATCATGAGGGTAGGAGTTCAAGACCAGCCTGGCCAACATGGTGAAACCCCATCTCTACTAAAAATACAAAAATTAGCCAGGCGTAGTGATGCACACCTGTATTCCCAGCTACTCAGGAGGCTGAAGCAAGTCAATTGCTTGAACCTGGGAGGCAGAGGTTGCAGTGAGCAGAGATCGTGCCACTGCACTTCAGCCTGGGCGATAGAGCGAGACTCTGTCTCATAAATAAATAAATAAACAGACAGACACATAGACCGATGGAACAGAATAGAGAACCCAGAAAGCTACATATTTACAGCCAACTGATGTATAAAACATGGATTTAAATTGGATCTCTCTGAATGTATTTTTTTGATATTACTTTACAGCCATATACATTTTTACATAATTATAAAATAAATAAGAGTGAAAAGCAGTTCTCAAGAATCAAAAGCAAAATTAACTAAATGAACTTAGTAGTATAGTGGTCCCTCAGTATTAATGAGGGATTTGTCTCATGACTCCCCCCACCCCCAAGTATACCAAAATCTACAGATATTCATATCCTTTATATAAAATAGCCTGGTATTTCCACATAACCTACATACATATTCCCAAAACACTTTAAATCATCTCTTGATTACTTATAATAGTTACTGTAATTCCTACACATTATTAATGTGGATTCAAAATACTGTTTGGCTTGGGAAAAATGAAGTTTTGCTTTTTGGAATTTCACGGAATTTTTTTTTTCTGAATGCTTTTGACCCATGGTTGGTGGAATCCATGGATGGGGAACTAACAGATATGGTGGGCTGACTTTATATCAAATTTGTGGCATAACTTCATAAAGAAAATGATTTCAAGTCACTTTAAAATATAAATGTCTTTTATCCCTTGTGGGATGTATTTACAAAGAAAGGAACTGCAAAGAAATCTTAGAATTTTTTTTTTTTTTAAAGATGTCTTGCTATATTGCCCAGGCTGGCCTCAAAGGCTCAAGCAATCCGCCTGCCTCAACCCCCTTGAGTCACTAGGATTGCAGGTGCATGCCACCACACTCAACTTTTGGAATGTTTTTATAATTTTACAAGTAGGATTAGGATTAATATTTGTATAATTATTCAAAAACCATTTTCTATAAACATTGTATATATGTTGATAAAGCGTAGTATATATGTACTATGAGCCAAATACAGCCTATGACAAGTTCTTGTAAATAAAGTTTTATTAGAACGTAGCCATACTTATTTGTTTACATATTGCCTATGGCTGTTTCTGAGCTGCAGTGGCAGAGTTTAATAGTTGCAACAGAGACTGTGTGGCCTGCAAAGATTGAAGTATTTACTATCTGGCCTTTACAAAAAAAGTTTGCCAACCCCTGTTCTGGCTCTCTCTCCAATACAATAACACACTTAGGACAAGCAGAACATCCCAAATCTAAAAATCCAAAGTGCTTCAAAATCTGTAACATTTTGAGTACTTTGGAATTAGGGGTTGTGACTTTTTGTCTCTAATTCCTTATACCCAGCACTATTTAGAACCTTATACCCAAGGTTCTAAACAGTGCTAGGGCGGTGCTATATATTATGACCAACAAGGTAGTTGGGTTGTTTAGATTCAGTTTGTTCCTGTATCTTAGGAGTAACTTAGAGAACAATGAGGAATGAAGGTGATAAAGAGCTGAGAGGATTTATCAGTATTTTTTTTTGTTTTTTTGTTTTGTTTTGGTTTGGTTTTTTTATTGAGACGGAGTCTCGCTCTGTCGCCCAGGCTGGAGTGCAGTGGCCGGATCTCAGCTCACTGCAAGCTCCGCCTCCCAGGTTTATGCCATTCTCCTGCCTCAGCCTCCCGAGTAGCTGGGACTACAGGCGCCCGCCACCTCGCCCGGCTGGTTTTTTGTATTTTTTTTAGTAGAGACGGGGTTTCACCGTGTTAGCCAGGATGGTCTCGATCCCCTGACCTCATGATCCACCTGTCTTGGCCTCCCAAAGTGCTGGGATTACAGGCTTGAGCCACCGCGCCCAGCCAGATTTATCAGTAAAGGCCAGCACAATAAAAAATACTAAACAAGGTTATTCAGTCAAAAAAGAAAATATATCAGATACTTGGAATGATATAAAGGAATGAAGAGTACCAAAATGGTAAATACATGGGTGCATAGAAGACTTTTTTTTTTTTTTTACATTAAAAACTAGGAGCAAAAACAGTTTCAATGTATTATGGCATGTATTATATATAAAAGTGAAATGAGTAACAATAGCACAGAAGATAGGAGGAATGAATATATACTGTTGTCATGTTCTTACACTACCCATGAAGTGGTATATTATTTGAAAGCAGATGGTTATAACTTAAACATGCATACAGTAGTCCCCCCTTACCTGTAGGGGGTTCCCAGTGGATGCCTGAAAGCATGGATAATACTGAATCCTATATATACTGTGCATGGTTTTATTTTTCCTTCTTCGCAATTTCATGGACAGAAAATGTTCTAACCATATATCTTAGCAACCTCAGCATATGATTTTTAATCTTTCCTTATTATGTTGAGAACTTATGCACTTTCATTTAAATGAAGCACTTTAAAAAGGTTTCTCTTTGGTATATCTGAATTGTCAGAATTACTACTTTTGTGCTTTGGGGCCATAATTTGGTAAAGTAAAGGTAACTTGAACACAAGTACTATAATAGTTTAACAGTTGATATAATAACCAAGATGGCTACTAAGTGACAAATGGGCAGGTAGCTGTATAAAGTATGAATACGCTAGACAAGGGGATGATTTTTATCCTGGGCAGGATGGGGCAGGACAACACAAGATTTCATCATGCTACTCAAAATGGCACACAATTTAAAATGAATTGTTTATTTTTGGAATTTTCTTTTCCATTTAGTATTTTTGGACTGCAGTTGACTGTGGGTAACTGAAACCATGGAAGGTGAAGCTGCTGGTAATAAGAGGGGACCACTCTATTTTAAGCCCTAGAACAAGCATTTGCATGTGGACATACACAAACATAAAAATTTTAAAATGAAGTATAGCTAATAAACCAAAATAGAAGGTAAATTGGAATACCCCACCAAAAAAAATTAATTCAAAAGTACCGAAAAAGGAAAAAAGAGGAAAAGGCAAAGAACAGATATGACAAAAAAACGAGATGACAGGTTTAAATCGAAATACATAATTACATTAAATGAAAACGGCCTAAAGAGTCCAAAAATAAGGCCAGGCGTGGTGGCTCATGCCTGTAATCCCAGCATTTTGGGAGGCCGAGGTGGGCGGATCACGAGGTAAGGAGATCGAGACCATCCTGGCTAACATGCTGAAACCCCATCTCTACTAAAAATGCAAAAACAAAATTAGCCGGGCATGGTGGCGGGTGCCTGTAGTCCCAGCTACTCAGGAGGCTGACATGGGAGAATGGTGCGAACCCGGGAGGTGGAGCTTGCAGTGAGCTGAGATCGTGCAATTGCACTCCAGCCTCAGCGACAGAGCGAGACTCCGTCTCAAAAAAAAAAAAAAAAAAGAGTCCAAAAATAAAACCTCAGAGATTATTGTACTAGATGAAAAAGCAGGAATCAACTACATTTGGTCTATGGGAGACCCACTCTAAAGACAAAGATAGGTTAGAAATAATAGAATGAAAAAAGATATATAATGCAAACACCAATCAAAATAATGCTGAAATGCCTATATTAATAAAGGACCAGTAAACTTCAGAACAATAACTATTATTAGGGGAAAAAGTCATTTCATGAAAGAGAAGGTCAATGGCTTTAGAATATTTGATGCAAACTCTGAAAGAACTGAAAGTAGAAGTAGTGAAATCCATAATTCTAAGATAAAGAGGATTTAAACACTCCTAAGTAGTTGAGGGAACAAACAGAAAGTCAGTGGATACAAAGACTTAACACTGTTAACAAATTGACCTAATTATCATTTAAAGAGCAACACCCAGCAAGAGCAAAATATACATTCTTTTCAGTACACATGGAACATTTAATAATAACACAAGGTCATAAAACAAGTTTCTCTCTCTCTTTCTCTCTCATTTTTTTTTTTTTTTTTTTTTTTTTTTTTTAGATAGGATCTTTCTGTCACCCAAGCTGAGGGGCAGTGACAATCATCGCTCACTGCAGCCCCAAACTCTTCAGCTCGAGCAATCCTCCCACCTCAGCCACCCAAGTAGCTAGGATTATAGGCACACGCCACCACACTCAGCTAATTTTTAAATTTTTTAAATGTAATATATATCTGGATTGTCAGGCCTCTGAGCCCAAGCTAAGCCATCATATCCCCTGTGACCTGCACGTATACATCCAGATGGCCTGCAGCAACTGAAGATCCACAAAAGTGAAAATAGCCTTAACTGATGACATTCCACCATTGTGATTTGTTTCTGCCCCGCCCTAACTGATCAATGTACTTTGTAATCTCCCCCACCCTTAAGAAGGTTCTTTGTAATTCTCCCCACCGTTGAGAATGTACTTTGTGAGATCCACTTCCTGCCCGCAAAACATTGCTCCTAACTCCACCGCCATTATAAGAACTAATGATAATCCCACCACCCTTTGCTGACTCTCTCTTTGGACTCAGCCCACCTGCACCCAGGTGAAATAAACAGCCCTGTTGCTCACACAAAGCCTGTTGGGTGGTCTCTTCACACGGACACGTCTGACATGGATATTTTAAAAATCCAATCTTGTGGCACTGATTTTCAACAAGAGAATTTAATTCATTTACATTTATTATAATTAATGATGTTTAGACATTCTAGCAAGCTTATTCTGTGGTTTCTTACCATACCTTTAACTATTTCCTTTTGATTATTTCCTATTTGCTTTTACATTTTTTATCAAGTTTTCTTTGTTGTGTTTTTCCTATTTACTAGTTATGAAGTTATACCATTTATGTAGTTGGCTAAGGCTGTCATAACAAAATACCACAGAGTGGGTGACCTAAACAACAGAAATTTATTTTCTTACAGTTCCAGAAGCTGGAAATTCATTGTCAAACTGGCAGGTTTGGTTTCTCCCTGAACCTCTCTCCTTGGCTTGTAGATGGCCACCTTCTTGCTGTATCCTCACATGGTCTTACCTCTGTGCACACACATTGCTGGTGTCTCTTCTACTTCTTGTAAGGGCACCAGTCATATTGGATGAGGGGCCCATCCTCATGGCCTCATTTAACCTTAATTACCTCCTTTAAAGGTTCTGTCTCCAAATATAGTCACACTGAAGGTCAGGGCTTCAACATATGAACTAAGGAAGGGTGAATATAATTAGTCCATGACACCATCCATTCTTTTTTTGTTTTTTTTTTTTTTTTGGCTGAATATCCTTAAGTTTTCAACATACTCATATCAACTTGTTTTTCTAAAAATACCTAGGGTTTAATCAGTATCCACTTACTCTGACTTGTCTCCACTCACTCACCCTACTCTTCCCGTTGTAACACCCTAATTATTCATCCTTGCTTGCCCAGGAACACTTTCCCATTCCTAGTATCCCTTTCCTCAGGGCATGAAGAACTTTTTGTTGCTCCTCCCAATTTTGGTAGCAGTCTTCACCTCTTGACATTTTGGTTTATGCTTTGTTCTTCTATTTCATTCTGTTTTACAGTTTTCAATAGATTCCTCAGAAACTGTGGTCCATAGAATTTGTCCTGAATTCCAGTTATAAATTTTAAAACACACACACACACACACACACACATGCATCTTCCATCATTTCCAGAGATTTGGCACAGAAGTAGAAGAGATTTATGTGTACACTCAATCTAATATCTTAAAACAGAAGAAGTACATTTCATTTAGTAGTTAATTCTTCTGACGGGAGAGTTCCAATTGGGAGAATTTAAACTTGAAAGTTCAAGCTAGGTTTGAGTCAACAGAGGCAAAAATGAGTTTATAATCATAATATTTAAAATTGCAATTATAAGGTATGTAATAAATGGTAAGTCTTGTTTCAGAACTTAGCAGGTACAAAACTCCTCTATATAAAAACAGTGCCAACAAAGCAATTCTATGTCAACTTGATCACCAAGCAAGTGCCTAGGAGTGGCAGATGTAAGCCATCCTACAAAAATCATGCCAATGAAAGACAAACTACCCAACAGTATCATGCCAAGGGAAGGCACAGATGGCTGGAGAGCAGCAGCTATAGGTCTTTTTATAGCATTATCAGATGGCACAGTTGACATTCCAACTGGACCTGCGCCAATGGCCAAGGTAATTAGGGATGCCAACATGAGAATGTTCATAAGGCATACTCATCCTCATGCCATCCAACAAGAAGCCAGAGAGGCAATCTTGGGTGGCTTTTATGCCACAATGAGTAAAGTAAAATGAGTAGCTTTTATGGCACAGTAATAATGAGTTTGGAGAGGTTACCTGAATTTTCAAAAGCAGAATAACGTCCTAAAGACAAAGAATTAAAAGCAGCATTTCTGTGGCCAAATCGACTTCCAAACCACACAGCATCTATTGAGAGAACGCATGTAATAGTAGAGTCTAGATCTGTGATAAGTGAAAATTTATATTTTTAAAGTAATCTCAAAGATACAGAAAAGTTTCAAGTACAGAACAAAGATCACTTTTTCTCTGAACCATTTCAGAGTAAGTTGCCAACACATTCTTGAATACTTCAGTGTTTATCTTCCACAAATTAGGACATTTGCTTACATAACCACAATGAAACCAATAAAATCATGAAATTAACACTGATATAATTACTCAAACTTAATCACTGAAGTTTCAACAGTTGTTCGAATAATGTCCTTCCTATCACAAAGATCCATTTCTTGATGCATTTAGTTGTAATGTTTCTTTAGTCTCCTTTAATCCAGAATACTTCTTTAGTCTTACTTTCTCTTATATGAACTTAGCATTTTTGAAGACTATAGGCGGGTTATTAGAATGTCTCTCAATTTAGGTTCAATCAATACTCCCCATGACCAGATTCAGGTTATGCATTTTTTTTTTTCAAGAATACCATGGAAAGGATGTTGTGTTCTTATTGCAATATATGAGGTGACAAATTACTTTTATTTCTTCCATTATTGGTGATATAAATATAAATTTTGATTACTTGATTAACAGGGCATCTGCCAGCCTTCTCCACTGCAAAGTTATTCCTTTTCCCTTTGTAAATCATAGATATTTCATGAGAAAATATTTTGAGGCTATGTAAATATCCTGTTTTTCATGAAACTTTTTCTCACCAGTTATAGCATCCATTATGGATTCTTGTCTTAGAAAATTATCACTATGATGTTTGCCAAATTGTCATTTTCTAATTCTATCTTTACTTTTATATTTATTAGTTGGATTTATTTACTTGTATCATTATGAAGTCATGGTGCCTTATTTTATGCTACATGTTATAATCATCCTACACATTTTGATATATTATGTTCTCATTTTAAAATTCAGTTCAAAATATTTCCCATTTTCTCTTGTGATTCCTTCTTTAATCCGTGATCTTTTTAGAGAAGTATTATTTACTTTGTATTTGGGAACTTCATAGATATTTGGATGTAACTGACTTGTAATTTAATTCCTTTGTTGTCATATTTCAATCTCCCAGAATTTATTGAGCTTTATTTTATGAACCAGGATACAGTTTATATTTAGGGAATATGCCATGTAGATTTGAAAAGAATGTGTATTCTGCAGTTGTTGGATACAGGTTCAAAAAATGTCAGATCAAGTTGGTTCACATATTTTATATATTCATGATTTTTTGACATGTTCTATGAATTATTATATTTATCTATTTCTTTTTTGGTTTGTCGGCTTTTGCTTCATGCATTTGAAGCTCAGTTATCTTCTTTAGGATTGTCATGTCTGCCTGATTAAACTTTTGTCATTATAATGTCTCTCTTTATTTCTGGTGATACCTTCTTTCTTTTTGAAGTCACTTTGTCTTATATTTACTGTTTGCAGTATATATATATTTCACATTTTTACTTTCAATGTATTTGTGTCATAATAATTAAAGTGTTTCCCTTATACACTGAACATAATTAGGTCTTGCTTTTTATCCAGTCTGACAAACTCCAACTTTAAGGAAAACTTCGTGTCTGCTTTTTGAGTATCCATCCAGTTTGAACTTAAAGTCGTTATTTATTAATATATTTAGGGTTAAGTGTAACATCTTACTATTTGTTTTCTATTTGTCCTCCTTTTCTGTCTTCTTTTGGATTGAATATTTTAAAAGTATTTTAAAATTTCCTCTTTTGACTTTTTAAAACAACATACCTATTTACATTTTTTAAAAAATCCTCTAGGCACCATAATATGCAATTTTAACTTATCACAGTCTACCTAGAATTAATACTGTACTACTTCAGTTAAAAGGCACAAGTCTTACAATAATATAATTCCATTTACCCCCTCCTCTGATGTTGCTGTTATTCATTTCATGTAGACATAATTATCACAATGTATTATTACTTTTGCTTTAAATAATTATATTCTGAAGAAATTTTAAAATAAGGAAGAAAGACTTAATATTAGTCCACATGCTTATGATTTTTAGGACTCTTCATTCTTTCATGTAGAGCCAAGTTTTCACCTGGTATCATTTTTGTCCTATCTGAAAAACTTCCTTCAGCTGTTCTGGTAGTGCTGCTGCTAATTTCAATTTAATTTCACTAATTTAAAAGTATCTTTATTTCACCCTCACTTAAGGATGATTTTTACTGGATATAACATTTTGAGTTGAGAGTTTTAGTTTTGTTTATCATGTTGATGATGCTGTTCCATTATCTTTTGGCATCACTGTTTCTGATTTGAAGTTAGTCATAATTCATATTAGCTGTTGCTCTTTGTTGTTTCCTGGGTATTTTAAAGATATAACTTTTTGTTTCCTGGGTATTTTAAAGATTTATCCCTTATCACTAGTTTTAAGTAATTTGTCTATGCTGTGCCAAGATATGGTGTGCTTAGGTATTGATTTCTTATATTTGGAATTCACTGAGATTTTTGCATCTGTAGGCCAATGCTTTTCACCAAGCTCCAATTACATGTATTTTAGACTATTTGATTTTGTTCCATAAGTCACTGAGACTCTGCTCACTTTCTGAAATATTTTTGTTTTCTTTAGATTAGATACTTTCTACTGATCTGTCTTTAAGTTCACTGACGCTTAATTATGTCCAATCTTCTACTGAATAAATGTTTCATTGCAGATTTTATATTTCTCACTTCTAGAATTTCTATTTTGCTTTTAAAAAAACATACAGTTTCTATGTTTCTCCTGAGAAACCCTATCTTTTCAGTCATTATGTTCATCATTTCCTTGAAAATCCTTGAACATTTCTGATGACTTATTACCCAGAACACATTAAAAGGAAGGCTAATATAATTTCTTATAGGAAAGACCCAATGGCAGCTGCACAAGAGTGTCAATTCCAGTTTTATATGTGCTACACAGACTTATTTTTCATTGTCAAACAGAAGGAAGAATAAAGCAAATTAATGTCTCCATAGTGATGGTGTTTTTGTGTCTGTGACTTTTGGATTACAAATCTAGGGAAATGAAAAGCAAAGAGGAGGCTGGGCGTGGTCGTTCACACCTGTAATTCCAGCACTTTGGGAGGCTAAGGTGGGCAGATCTCTTAAGGCCTGGAGTTTCAGACAAGCCTGGCTGACATGGTGAAACCCCATCTCTACTAAAAATACAAAAATTAGCTGGGCATGGTGGCTCATGCCTGTAATCCCAGGTACTTGGGAGGGAGAGGCAGGAGAATCACTTGAACCCAGGAGGCAGAGGTTGCAGTGAGCTGAGATTGCGCCATTGCACTCCAGCCTGGGCAACAGAGTGAGATTCTGTTACCAAAAAAAAAAAAAAGAAAGAAAGAAAGAAAGAAAAGACCACAGAGGAAATGGAAAGATCTTGTTAGCAATTTGAAAGTTGGCTCTTTTAGTTTCCATAATGAATTTATGAGAAGGTTTAAAAAGACCACAAAATAACCCTGTAATAGAATTATCAGGTTGAGGATTATGGAGAAGGATATCAACATTATCATCATTTAATGCAGCTGGATTTTCTGTCCTAACAGTTTTATTTTTTAAAAAAATCTCACAACAGAACAACAAATTGTTGAATTTGTTGTTTTTAGTCAATATAAGACATGTTGAATGTGGGATTTTATATAAATGCCCAGTGAGGTTGCTTAAGTTTGGATGAGTCAGAATTCCAGTGTTTCTCAGGACTATGAAAACTCTAGCATTTTCGTTTAGCCCTGAATCTCACAGCAGTGACTTTTTGCTATGCCTTGTCTACCTGTAGTCTAGCTCTCCATTAAGGACCCAAAGGGGACAACAATAAAGACTTCTGGGTCTCACCTCTTCACACAGATTCCCCCTTTCTGATATATCACAAATTTTAGATCCCTTATCATCCCTGAATTCTGAACACTGATCTCTGGGAAGATGACAGAGTAGGAAGCACCAGGAATCTGGAACCTAAATAATAATTACATTGGCAGAATCTGTCTGATGTAATTGTTTTGGAACTATGGGGTCTATTGAGGCTTGCAACATTTAGGGAAAGGCTTGGATGGTAAATTGCCGTTAATTTTCATCAATTTCAGCTCTTAGCACAGTATCTGTCACCCATCCACCTCCCCAGCTGTATGGTAGGCAACTGTGCACACCTTCCAGAGCAGTTGGCAATCAGCTGGCTGGAACGAGGAGGGGCAAAATATAGGGGTTCTGTGCTCTGTGAATTGATGCTTTTGACTGCAAAGGTGCAGACAGGGAGGCAGGGTACCTCACCCCTCATTGCACCTCACTCCTCATTGTTGCAAACCCCTCCTCCTTGCCTGAAGTGACTTGGAGATTTAAAGAGCTGTACTCTCATTACCCCCTTCATTTTTCTTTTTTGCCCTTTTGGGAACCACACATTAAAGACTAGGACACTTAAATGCAACTGCATATATGGGGAAAATTACAAAGTTACTACACATTCCAAGCGCAGGAAAAGTATAGTTTTGGACAAGGCCTGAGAAGACCTTAACATTCACCTTAGTATAATCTTTGGCCCACAGTCAGCCTAAAACAATTATAAAAACCCTAAAACAATAAATAAAAAACAGGAAACTCTGGAGAAGGATGTGAATCTGATTCTCAGTTACCATGTTATTAGATTCCAGTGTCCAGTTTTCAGCAACAAAAAATCACGAGGCATATAATGAAATAGGAAAGTATGGTCTATTTTAAGAGGAAAAAATAAACAGAAACTGTCCCTCAAAAAAAAAAAAGACCTGATGGCAGACCTACTAGACTGCAAAACAACTGTCTAAAATATGCTTAAAGACTTAAAGGAAGATATGGGAAAAGTCAAAATTGTGAATGAACAAAATGAAAACATCAATAAAAAGAAAAGCTAAAAGCAAACCAAAAAGAAATTCTTGAGCTGGAAAATATAATGACAAGATGATTTGAAAGCCAGATTTGAGCAGACAGAAACAGAATCAGGAACTTTGAAGACAGGACAATAAACATTATCAACCTAAGGAACAAAAAGAAAAAAGATTGAAGAAAAGTGAATAGACAAGGGACCTGAGGGATACCATCAAGCTGATCAACATATGCATTGTGGGAGTTCCAGAAGGAAAAGAGAAAGTACCAGAGAAAATATTAAAAGAAATAATGGCTAAAAACTCCCCAAATTTGATGAAAGATATGAATACAAACATCCAAGAAGCTCAATGAACTCCAAGTAAGATGAACTCAAATAAACCCACTGTGAGACAGACTATAATTAAATGTTCAAAAGACAAAGGGAATGTTGAAAGCAGAAAGAGAGAAGTGATTTTTCACATACAAGAGCCCCTAAGTAATACTACCAGAAGATTTTGCATCAAAAGCTTTGGAGGTAAGAAAGCACCAGGCTGATAAAAGTGCCAAAAGAGGTCAGGTGTGGTGGCTCATGCCTGTAATCTCTGCACTTTGGGAGGCCGAGGCGGGCGGATCACTTGGGGTCAGGAGTTCAGGACTAGTCTGGCCAACAGGGGGATACCCCTTCTCTACTAAAAACACACACACACAAAATTCGCTGGGCATGATGGCAGGCCCCTGTAATCCCAGCTACTTGGGAAGCTGAGGGAGGAGAATCACTTGAACCCAGGAGGTGGAGGTTGCAGTGAGCTGAAATCACACCACTCCACTCCAGCCTGGGCGACAGAGCAAGACTGTCTCAAAACAAAAAAGTGCTGAAAGAAAAAAAATGTCAACCAAGAATCCCATATGTGGCAAAATTGTCCTTCAAAAATGAAGAAGAAATTGAGAAATTCCCAGATAAACCTAAGCTGAGGGAGTTCATTACCACTAGACCTTGCCTGCGAGAAAGGTGCAAGGGAGTCCTGTAGGGTGAAACAAAAGGGCACTAGACAGCTACTCAAAGCCATATAAAGAAAAGCCATATAAAGAAAAAAAAAAAACTCAATAAAAGTAACTACCAGGTATATTATAAAAGCTAACATTATTGTAACAATGGTTCAAAATTCCACTTTTTGCTCTCTATACAAGTTAAGATACTAATACATTTTAAAAATTATCAATCTAAAAGCTAGCATTACTGTAACTTTGGTGGGTAATACCACATTTTATATTTTATATGAGACAGATACACTTAAAAGAATTATTAGTTTATATTATAGAGTAAACAACTTGTAACAAAGTAGTTTTATGACATTAAAAACCGAAAAGAATGTAGAGAAAGCCATGAAGGAGCAGAGTTTTTACGTGTTACTAAAAATTAAGCAAGTGTAAATCCAAATTATAGCCTTATAATTTTAGGATATTTAAATGTAATCCCCATGATAACCACAAAGAATACAGCTATAGAATATACACAAATTGAAGAGAGAAAAAAAAATTTCACTACAAAAACAATCAACCAAACATGAAAAAGACAGTAATCCAGGAAATGAGGGACAAAAAAAGCCATATGGTATAAAAAACGACTGGCAAAATAACAGAAGGCCCTCTGTATTAGTAATTTTAATGCAAATGGATCAAACTTCCAATCAAAAGACATATTAACAGAATAGATAACAACTGACTCAACCATATGCTGTCTGTACGAGATTTACTATAGATCCAAATACTTTAATAGATTAAAAATGAAAAGATGAAAAAAAAGATATTCCATGCAAATAGTAACCAAAATTACAGGTATGGTAATACTAATATTCAGAAAAAAAAAAAACAGACTTTAAATTTAAAAAGGTTACAAGAGATCAAAAAAAGAATATTATATAAGTACAATCAGAAATGATAACAGTGGGCCGGGCGCGGTGGCTCAAGCCTGTAATCCCAGCACTTTGGGAGGCCGAGACGAGCGGATCACGAGGTCAGGAGATCGAGACCATCCTGGCTAACACGGTGAAACCCCGTCTCTACTAAAAAATACAAAAAACTAGCCGGGCGAGGTGGTGGGCGCCTGTAGTCCCAGCTACTCAGGAGGCTGAGGCAGGAGAATGGCGTAAACCCGGGAGGCGGAGCTTGCAGTGAGCTGAGATCCGGCCACTGCACTCCAGCCTGGGCGACAGAGTAAGACTCCGTCTCAAAAAAAAAAAAAAAAAAAAAAAAAAAAAAAAAA